>NC_041386.1:747351854-747388698 GCF_002162155.2 Triticum dicoccoides | reverse complement strand
AGGGGAGGGGAGGAGAGGAGGGAGGAGGAGGTCGCCGGAGAGGAGGAGGAGGAGGAGGTCGCCGGAGAGGAGGATGAGAATATGGTGGAGGAGAGGAGGAGAGATGGAGTGGAGGAGAGGATGAGATGGAGTGGAGGAGAGGTGGAGTGAAGGAGAAAAATGAAGAGGTAAGGAGGAGAGGACCCCGCCCAGCCAAATATACGACATAGTAACGACGCACCGTGGGCAGGTGCGCCATTACTAACTTTTTTTTTTATTTTTTTGATATAGTTTGAATTTTGAAGGCGGGAAGATAGTAATGGTGCACCATAGGCAGGTGCACCATTACTGAGTTTGATTTTTTTTGAATTTTTTGCCTCTCCAGATCTTGAAAGCCCCGTAACTTTTTTTCTGTTAGGTTTTTGAGGATTCTAAAAATCTTCAACAAGGTTCCCCCGATTGAATTCGGATGTAACTTTTCGAGTAGATGATTTTTCATATAAAAAACTTTTTCATCGGAGTTCGTATGCAAAAGTTATGCCCATTTTACAAATTTTCGAGAGATTTTGCAAAAAAGTCGAAAATTCATGTTTGTAAATTTTGCTAACAACTAGACCACATATCACATGAGAATCTTATTTTCTTTTATTTTTTTGACATTTCTATCATTTTCTTTTATTTTTTTAAAACTGAAAAGGCGGTCCAGGGGGTGCATTTGGTGTGATGTGTAAATGTTAGTAGTGGCGCACCAGTGGATAGTGCGTCATTACTAGTTAAAACTAGTAATGGCACACTATCCTCTGGTGCGCCGTTACTAGTTTTGAAAAAAAAATGTTAGTAGTGGCGCACTGAGTGTGTGGTGCGCCATTACTGGTTAAACTAGTAATGGCGCACTATACCCTGGTGCGCCATTACTAGTTTTGGAAAAAAAATTGTTAGTAATGGCGCACCGTGGGTGTGGTGCGCCATTAGTATTTGGAGTTTAATGGCGTACCTATATATGGTGCGTCACTGCTATATAGCAGTGACGCACCACATTTGTGATGCGTCATTAATGTCCATATTAGCTATAGCCCTTTTCCTAATAGTGGGAATCGCGCCCAGCGAAGATGAACAAGCCCTCATCTACTCCGAAAGGAGACCTCCATGATCAAACCCTCCTTCTTCAATTCCGAAGGGGACCCCTGCCCCTCGCCCTGGATTGAAGGGCGCCGGACCGTCGCAAATTGAAGCAGCTCACCCTAGAGCAAAGAACGGTAGAGATGTTGTGGCACCTTGGGAGATACTCAGCGTGACCAACCCACTGTGCAAGATCACCAGGATGAGAACCTCACTGCAGCTCAATGGTCCATACACGAAGAAATGAAGCTGATTAAGGACGAGGTCACCAAAGAAACAAACGCAGAGTTGATAAACAACTGGAGCTTATACGAGATTAGAGCTCAAAAAATTATAATCCATGTCCGAAGCGCCCACGCCGTGCAGCTGTACACAAGGGAGAGGAACCCTATCCCCTCCCCCAACCATGGCAACCCACAAGTGAACCTACGGACCGCCACAGGGAGCTAATCTTGTGAATCCCAGCGAAATCGGCAACTACGATGTCGCTGCGTGCCGGAGAACCGCAACCAAGTGCCAAGGCACACCCCCAACTCGCCCAAAGCGACACCTTCAGGAAGGTGACGACGCAAGCCACGCCGCTGCCGCCCAGACCAGAGCTGGCTGAGGTTTTCACCCGGGTATGAGAGGGGAGGGAGATGGAAACGAACCTCGACGGCGCCTCCGAGAAGGGGAACGGTGCCAGCAGGCGTCGCCACCGGCCAAATATTTCTCCCGGTCCGAGCACGCAAACTCTGGCATCCCCACCTTCAACGGATTCGGTGACCGGCGGCCACCACGACCCAGATCCAGAGGGGAAAAGGCATAGGAAGGGGGAGGAAGAGACCTCCAAATCTGACGCGCAGCCAGGGGCACCAGGCCACCCGCCGTGACCCTCGCCCCGCGCCTCCACCACTCGCCACCCGCGCGGCCAAGGGGAGAGGAGGAGCACCAGCGAACACCGCTCGCCGCAGAGACAGCGCCGCCGCACCATCCGAGGCCGCCGCCTCGGCTATGAGAGCCCTCCGCACGGAGACGGAGCAGCACGACCTCGCCACCACCTTCCTTGGGACGCCGCGCGGACTATGCCGGCGACCCCTCTGGTGGCGGCAAGGAGGGAAAAGGGAGGGGAAGGAGGCTTGGCGGCTAGGGTTTCGTCGCCGCCCGCGTCGCCCCGAGTGGAGCGAAACGGGGGCCTTTTCTACGGCACGAGAGATGGGTCGCCCTTGGTAGTAAGTCGGACCTGAGATGGAGGCCCCAGCCTCATAATATATGGTAATCAGGTCTATATTCATACCGATAGATGTTCGCAGAATCTTGCAAATTCCTGGTAATCTTCAAGCCTTTGAAGACTTCATTGCATGGCATCCAGACCGAAAGGGACTATTCACAGTTCGGTCAGCGTATCATGTTCAGTGGATACAAAAATACAGGGCCCATGCAAACACTATGGCGCAGCCAGGAGGGTCCCAAATCCTGCCTATATGGAGTTCTCTATGGAAATTACAAATCCCACGTAAAGTCCGATTTTTTTGTTGGCGGGTCCTGCATGGAATTATCCCTTTAAAAGCTATACTTACTAATAGACATATTGGATCTAATGGAGCTTGTCCAACCTGCCATCAAGCTGCTGAGGATGTTCGGCACCTCCTGTTCGAACGTATGCATGCGAAGGAGTTGTGGAGCAAGCTGGGAATGCTCGATACTATTAATGAACCTATCATCATTGACCGTTCAGGCTCGGCCATCATGGAATATCTATTGCTACTACCGGCAATATCGTCACATTTAAAACCACAATTGGATATGAAGCAGATTCTTGCTGTAGGGTGTTGGCACTTATGGTGGATCAGAAGGCAAATTACTCATGATGAAGCTACTCCACCCCCTACAAGATGGCCCGTTTCTGTTTTATCAATTGCGAGTAATTACCAATGTTCGTGTGTGCGGAAGCCTGTAGGAGGAGAACATAAATGGGCCAGACCCGAGCCAAAATTCATCAAACTTAATGTTGACGCAACATATCATGAAGATGAGGGTACGGGTGCTACTTCTGCAGTGCTAAGGGATGGACATGGTAATCTGTTGGCGGCTCAATGTGTCTATGTCCCTTATGCTGCAAATGTGGTAAGTATGGAGGCAATGGCGATGTGCGATGGATTAATTCTTACAAACAACTTGGGACTTCACCGTGTAGAAGCGGAGTCAGATTCTCTCATCGTTGTAGATTTCTGCACCGGTGAGTCACATTGGTGGGATGCTGCTTCAACAATCTTCGCGGAATGTGTGGATATTAGTGTTTCTATTGGGAAGGTTAAGTTTAGACATTTTTTCGGTCCGCTAATCAAGCGAGCTCATGAGCTAGCTCATTATTGCTTTTGTAATAAGATTTTGAGTAGCTGGTCTGAGGAGCCCCCGGGTTGCCTCACAGCTAAATTAGTGGGCGATGTACTGATTATTTGATCTTAATAAAGCTAGCCATGATGGCCTTTCCTTAAAAAACGTCAGGCTACTGGAGATTATAACAGAAAGATAGTTGTGGGTCTACGGTAACTGAAGGCAAAACAAGGATAAATGAACATAGATTGCTAGGGATCTGAACAGAAAAGAGATTGGAAATTTCAGTGGCTTCCGAAATATTCTGTAAGCTAATATAGAGCGCTTAGATAACTAATGTGGTGATCTAAACACTCTTATATTAGTTTTCGGAGGGAGTAGATTCTACGCAAACAAAAATGTTGGAGTTGAAAAACAACAAAGAAGATGTCCCTAGCGCACGCTCCCTAGCTCCTGCGACGCGTCGCTCCGGTGCCGCAGCCACCCACTCCGCCACCGCCAGCTGCGCCCCCGCTCCGCCCTTCTCAGCCTCACCGGTTTCCCCTCCCCGAGGTTCACTGGCGAGGAGCTGGTGCGGTCGCTCTTTCCGCAGCTCTCCCAGGCGTCGCCAGATCCAGCCTCGCCGCTCATGTTGGCTGCTGGATCCAGCTCCCCCTTCGTCCTGGATTCGCAGCCGGTGGAGAATTCCTGCGAATCTGCTGCTGCCCCGGTCGCGTCGGATGCCACTCCCAGGGTCACCTTCGCCATCAATGGACGCTGCTGGGTCTGCTCCTCTGATGTGATCCGAGTTCATCAATGTTAGATCAAAACTTGAGTGTTCTTAGTTGGAATGTCCGAGGCTTAAAATGTCCTGATGGTCGCGCTGCCATCTACGAGACTGTCAATGCTACTCCTTGTCATATCATTTGTTTTCAAGAAACCAAGCTCGAGCAAGTCGACCCTTTCACTGCTTCCTACCTGGGAGGGCACAGAATGAAGAACTTCACACATCGTCCGACAACAGGCACCCGCGGCGGCATTCTGCTTCTCTGGGATGAGAACTTTGTCTCCGTCCAAGACGTGTCTTTCGGTGCCTTTTTATTCTCTGCCAAAGTCACCATCGCTTCATCAGGCACTTCATTCAAGCTAACATCTGTGTATGGACCAACTTGAAGCAACCTCAAAGACGCATTCTTCCAGGAGCTGACTCAGGAGAAGCCCCCCAGTGGAGACAAATGGTTGGTCACCGGTGACTTTAACAAAATATATAGAGCTAGAGACAAAAACCGTACAAATGTTGATCGAAGTCGAAGTGTCCGTTTCCTCAACACGCTCAATGCGTGTGAACTTAAAGAGATACACCTTCAAAACGGAAAATTTACTTGGAGCAACGAGCGAAATGATCCAACTATGAGCAAGCTCGACTATTTCTTCTGCAATGACGATTGGGACATCGAATTTGCCACACATCTTCTGCGTGCCCTTTCATCTTCGCTCTCTGACCATTGCCAACTTCTCCTTGCCAATGATAAAGGGAAGTGCTTCTGCTTTGAAAACTTTTGGACCAAAATGCCTGGGTTCCAAGCTATCGTCTGAGGAGTTTGGGGTAGAGAGGTGAAGCATGTGGACCCCTACCACATTCTCTTCCACAAGATGAAAAAGACGAGCCAAGTGCTTAAAAAATGGAGGAAGATGATTTTCGCACATTCAAAGGTGCAAGTCCACATGGCTCTGGAGGTAATTCTCCGTCTGGATGAGGCCCAAGACTCCCGACCTCTCAGTGCTGATGAGCGTGATCTTCGTAGGAGGCTCAAGCGCAAGGTGATTAGTCTGTCTGTGCTTGAGCGTGCCCGGAAAAGGCAATGTTCGAGAATCACCAACCTCAAAGATGGAGATGCCAACACCCGCTTTTTTCATCTCCGTGTCAATCATAGAAGAAGAAAGAACTTCATTCACCGCCTCACGCACAATAGTGGATGGGTCACCGATCATGATCACAAGAAGTCCATCATCCAAAACCACTTCCTGGAGGTAACAAAAAGGGGTCCACCTCGCAACATTGACATTAATTGGAGTACTATTCCGGTCCCTGCATGTGACCTCTCGGATCTTGGGGCTGCCTTCACTGAGGAAGAGGTTAAGAGGGCAATCTGGGATCTCCCAAGTGACAAAGCGCCGGGGCCGGATGGCTTCACCGGTGCCTTCTTCAAGGACTGCTGGGAGATCATCAAAGGAGACATTATGGTCGCGGTCAACCACTTCTCCAACCTGCACACTGCCAACCTCCATTGGCTCAACTCGGTGGACATCCCCCTCATCCCTAAGAAGGATGGTGCGGAGTGCATCTCAGATTTTTGGCCCATTAGTCTCATCCACGCCATTGCTAAGATTATCGCTAAGATGATGGCCACACGTCTTGCCCTGCACATGCAAAGCCTCCAAAGCACTTTTATAAAGAAGAGAAGTAGCCATGATAATTTCATGTATGTTAGAAACTTGGCGAGGAAGCTTCACCGTCGAAAACCCCCAACTTTGCTCTTCAAGCTCGACATCAAGAAAGCTTTTGATTCAGTGCGATGGGACTTCCTCCTTGATCTTCTGCGACACCTCGGCTTCCCAAGCAGATTTCGGGAGTGGGCTTCAGCCCTCCTTTCCATGGCCACATCGAGAGTCTTGATCAATGGAGTGATGGGTGACCCACTGAAGCATGGTCTTGGTCTGCGACAGGGAGACCCCCTGTCTCCGTTTTGTTCGTCCTAGCGATTGAACCTTTGCACCACCTCCTAAACAAGGCCACTCCTCAGGGACACCTCCAGCCGCTTCATGGAAGAGCCACGACCATCCGTGCACCGCTATATGCCGATGACGCGGCCATATTTGTCAAGCCCATCAAAGAAGATGTTCAATTCCTTGCATCCACACTGGCCTCCTTTGGGGAGGTCACTGGCCTCGTCACTAACTGCACCAAAAGCCTTGTGGCCCCTATTCGTTGCAACGATGTTGATCTTGATGCTATTCTCCATGCTTTCCCTGCAGTTCGCACCTCGTTCCCGACGAGATACCTTGGACTGCCGTTGTCTGTTAAGCGTCTCAAGCGGATTCATTTTCAGCACCTCGAGGATAAGGTGGCTGATACATCTCCAACGTATCTACTTTTCCAAACACTTTTGCCCTTGTTTTGGACTCTAACTTGCATGATTTGAATGAAACTAACCCGAACTGACGCTGTTTTCAGCAGAACTTCCATGTTTTGTTTTATGTGTAGAAAACAAAAGTTCTCGGAATGTCCTGGAAATCCTCGGAGGCACTTTTTGGAAAATATAAAAAGTACTGGAGAAAGAATCAAGACCAGGGGGCCCACACCCTGTCCACGAGGGTGGGGGCGCGCCCCCTGCCTCGTGGGCCCCCTAAGGCTCCACCGACCTCAACTCCAACTCCATATATTCCGTCTCGCGGAGAAAAAAATCAGAGAGAAAGTTTCATCGCGTTTTACGATACGGAGCCGCCGCCAAGCCCTAATATCTCTCGGGAGGGCTGATCTGGAGTCCGTTCGGGGCTCCGGAGAGGGGGATTCGTCGTCGTCATCATCATCAACCATCCTCCATCACCAATTTCATGATGCTCACTGCCGTGCGTGAGTAATTCCATCGTAGGCTTGCTGGACGGTGATGGGTTGGATGGGATTTACCATATAATCAAGTTAGTTTTGTTAGGGTTTGATCCCTGGTATCCACTATGTTCTGAGATTGATGTTGCTATGACTTTGCTATGCTTAATGCTTGTCACTAGGGCCCGAGTGCCATGATTTCAGATCTGAACCTATTATGTTTCCATGAATATATGTGTGTTCTTGATCCTATCTTGCAAGTCTATAGTCACCTATTATGTGTTATGATCCGACAACCCCGAAGTGACAATAATCGGGATACTTCTCGGTGATGACCGTAGTTTGAGGAGTTCATGTATTCACTATGTGCTAATGCTTTGTTCCGGTTCTCTATTAAAAGGAGGCCTTAATATCCCTTAGTTTCCGCTAGGACCCCGCTGCCACGGGAGGGTAGGACAAAAGAGGTCATGCAAGTTCTTTTCCATAAGCACGTATGACTATATTCGGAATACATGCCTACATTACATTGATGAATTGGAGCTAGTTCTGTGTCACCCTATGTTATAGCTATTACATGAGGAATCGCATCCGACATAATTATCCATCACTGATCCATTGCCTACGAGCTTTTCACATCTTGTGCTTCGCTTATTTACTTTTCCGTTGCTATTGTTACAATCACTACAAAATCCAAAACCATTACTTTTGCTACCGTTACCTTTATTATCATATTACTTTGCTACTAAATACTCTGCTGCAGATACTAAGTTATCCAGGTGTGGTTGAATTGACAACTCAACTGCTAATACTCAAGAATATTCTTTGGCTCCCCTTGTGTCAAATCAATAAATTTGGGTTGAATACTTTACCCTCGAAAGCTGTTGCGATCCCCTACACTTGTGGGTTATCAAGACTAATTTCTGGCGCTGTTTCCGGGGAGCATAGCTCTATTCTCAGAGTCACTTGGGATTTATATCTTTTGATCACTATGAAGAACTTGAAAGACGAAAGAACCAAGATTTTTCCCTCAACTACGAGGGGAGGTAAGGAACTGCCATCTAGCTCTGCACTAGATTCTCCTTCTGTTATGAGTAAGTTTGCGACACCTAAACCTGCCACTGCTATGAATTCTGATATGTCGCATGTTATTGATGATGCCACTTCTGCTATGCACAATACTTATGATGAAACTACTTCTGTGTGTGATACCACTTTGCCATTAGGTGAATTTCTTGATGAACAACTTGCTAGGGCTAGAGAGAATGAAATTATTGAAGATGCTATTATTGATGATAGTGATGATGAAAGTTCTCCGAATGATTATGAATTGCCTGTTGTTCCCGAGGGTTATGTTATGAATGAAGAAGCTGCTAGAGCTATCTTTGCTTGCAATGATAGATATGATCTTAAAAATTTATTAGCTAAATGGAAGCAGCAGTCTCTTAATGCTAGTATGAAACCTGACCCTGCTTTTGCTACTTCACCTATCTGTGTTACTGATAAGGATTATGAATTCTCTGTTGATCCAGAAATAATTATTTTGGTTGAATCCGATCCTTTTTATGGCCTTGAATCTGAAACTGTTGTGGCACATCTTACCAAGTTGAATGATATAGCCACCCTGTTTACTCATGACGATAAATCTCGCTTCTATTATATCCTTAAGATATTTCCGTTCTCATAAAACGGTGATGCTAAGACTTGGTATAATTCTCTTGCTCCTGGTTGTGTGCGTAGTCCCTAGGATATGATTTATTACTTTTCTGCTAAATATTTCCCTGCTCATAAGAAACAAGCTGCCTTGCGGGAAATATATAATTTTGTGCAAATCAAATAAGAGAGTTCCCACAAGCTTGGGGGAGGCTTCTCCGATTACTAAATGCTTTGCCTGATCATCCTCTTAAGAAAAATGAAATACTTGATATCTTTTATAATGGACTAACCGATGCTTCCAAGGACTACTTGGATAGTTCTGCTGGTTGTGTTTTCAGGGAAAGAACAGTCAACGAAGCTGAACTACTATTGAATAATATGTTGACTAATGAAAATAATTGAACTCTTCCTGAGCAAATTCCTGAGGCAATTCCTGAACCAATTGAGCCAACTCCTGAGCCTATTCCTAAACCCACTCCAAAGAAGAGAGGTGTTTTATTTCTCAGTCCTGAAGATATGCAAGAGGCAAAGAAATCAATGAAAGAAAAAGGTATTAAAGCTGAATATGTTAAGAATTTACCACCTATTGAAGAAATACATGGTCTTAATATACCGCCTGTTGAAGAACCACATTTTCTTGATAACCCGACACAGGTAGTAAAGGTAAATTCTCTCTATAGATATGATAAAGTTGAAATCCCCTCTAGTAAATTTCATAGCCCATGCTTAGATGAATTTAGTGACTTTATGGCTAGACAATAAAGTTTTAATGCTTATGTTGGTAGAGAGTTAAGGAATAATGCTTTCGAGATAGGACACGTGAGCGATAATATGGCTAGAGTTAAAGGTGACCTTAAACTCATTAGCAAATATGCGTCTATGGTTGCTACTCAAGCTGAGCAAGTACTTAAAGCTCAAAATGATTGCTTGCTTAATTAAATAATAAAAATGACTTTGTTGTTAGAGTGGCTACTAGAACTGGTAGAATGACTCAGGAACCTTTGTATCCTGAAGGCCACCCTAAGAGAATCGAGCAAGATTCTCAGAGAAACAATTTGGAGGCACCTAGTTCTTCCAAAAAGAAGAAAAAGAAAAATGATAGGACTTTGCATGCTTCTAGTGAACCTGATATAGACACACCTGAGAACCCCAATGATATTTCTATCTCTGATGCTGAAACACAGTCAGGTGATGAACATGAACCTAGTGATAATGTTAATGATAATGTTCATGTTGATGCTCAACCTAGCAAAAATAATGAAGTTGAAGTTGAACCTACTGTTGATCTTGATAACCCACAATCAAAGAATCAACGTTATGATAAGAGAGATTTTGTTGCTAGGAAGCACGGTAGAGAAAGAGAACCATGGGTTTAGAAACCCATGCCCTTTCCTCCTAAACCATCCAAGACAAAGGATGATGAGGATTTCGAGCGCTTTGATGAAATGATTAGACCTATCTTCTTACGTATGGGCTTGACTGATATGCTTAAAGTAAACCCTTATGCTAAATATATGAAGGATATCATTACAAATAAAAGAAAGATACTGGAAGCTGAAATTTCCACCATGCTTGCTAATTACACTTTTAAGGGTGGAATACCAAAGAAACTTGGAGATCCGGGGGTACCAACTATACCATGCTCCATTAAAAGAAACTATGTTAGAACTGCTTTATGTGTTAGTGTTATGCCTCTCTCTTTATATCGTAGACTTGAATTGAATAAGTTGACACCTACTGAAATATCTTTGCAAATGGCTGATAAATCAACTGCCATACATGTCGGTATTTGTGAGGATGTGCCTGTTGTGGTTGCAAATGTCACTATCTTAACGGACTTTGTTATTCTTGATATTCCTGAGGACGATAGTATGTCTATTATCCTTGGTAGACCTTTTCTTAATACTGCAGGGGCTGTTATTGATTGCAACAAAGGCAATGTCACTTTTCATGTTAATGGTAATGAGCATACGGTACACTTTCCGAGGAAACAATCTCAAGTTCATAGCATCAACTCAATTGGAAAAGTTCCAACTATCATTTTTGGAGGTTTTGAATTTCCTCTCCCCACTGTCAAGAAAAAGTATGATATTCTTATTGTTGGGGATTTTCATATCCCCGTTGAGGTAACTTAGTGTTATTCGAAATTTCTCCGGTTCTGTGTTATTCGGAATGAGTTTTTTAACAAGACTTGATCAACCTTGTTAGTGGATTCATTTTAATGATCATGAGATGGATGAAACTAGAAGGCACAACCTTCTGTACCCTCTTTTTACTTTCTGTTATTTAGAATAAGTAAAGCAAAAATAATATTATCTGTCTGTTTTCTGAATTATCCGTGCAATAAAAAAATATCCCGAAAATAAAAGTTCTCGAAATGCCCTACAAATTTAGTATGATTTTTATGGAATATTTGAGGATTTTAGGCACCATGAGAAAGATGAGACAAAATTGCCTCCTTATATTTTAGATTACAAGAGCATGGTAGCACACGCGTTTATTATTGACAACAAAGAGAAGATGATCTTGTATAACCTTAGATTTAATAAGAAACACAATGAGACTATTATTTTGCCTGCGCCTCTGTTGTTTGATTTGATTGCAGATAATTTTCTTGTTACACCAGAAGCGGTGTACGCTCATCGAGGCCAAGCATCCACTCCGGAACCTGAACTGGACCCTTATCGTGCATCATCTTACCAGTGGGATCCGGAGATGGCCATCCAGTGGTATCCTGATTACACCTCTCAGTACACCGGGGAGAGTAGCAGCGGTCCTTGGTATTAGACCAACTTAGGCCAAAAGCCTAAGCTTGGGGGAGTACGTATTCCTCACCGACTTTACATTCATGTTCATACACTAGTCGTCGGTGCTCATACTCTTTCAATGTATTATCCATGTTATTTTAAATTTCCTTTTTCTAGTTTTCTTCTTGTGTGTTTGATAAACCTTAAGAAAAACCAAAAAAAATAGTTAGTTTAATTTCCATGCTTGTAGTAGAATTAAAATGAAAACCCAAAAAGATTTCTCGTTCTTCTTTTTGCTTGTTGGGAGCTTTCCCGTGTAAATAGTTTTATTTTCTTTTCTTTCCTTTGGGGGTCAAGAGTAGAAGACCATATTGAAAATACTTAGTGGCTCTCATATGCATAATTGTTTATTTAACTTAGAGCCCATATTACCTTGTCTTCTCTCTCTCTTGAGTTGAATGCTTGCAGATTCCAGCTTAGTCCAATGCATGTGCACTATTATTATTATACACATCGTTGGTCGTGCGAGTGAAAGGCAATAATGATGATATATGATGGACTGATTGAGATGAGAAAAGCTGGTATGAACTCGACCTCTCTGGTTTTTGTAAATATGATGAGTTCATTGTTCCTGATTCAGCTTATTATGAAGTAAACATATTTGCAATGACATTTAGAGATTATAGTTGCTTGTGCCATGCTTGATTAGCTATGAGTTATAATGGTTTACCTTGCGTGCCAACATGCTATTAGAATGATTATGATGTGGTATGATGGGATGGTATCCTCCTTTGAATGAATTGAGTGACTCGACTTGGCAAATGTTCACGCATGTAGTTGAAACAAATCAACATAGCCTTCATGATATTTATGTTCATGGTAGATTATATCCTACTCATGCTTGTACTCGGTGTGAATTAATTTTAATGCATGTTCATGACTGTTGTCGCTCTCTCAGTTGGTCGCTTCCCAGTCTTTTGCTAGCCTTCACCTGTACTATGCGGGAATACTGTTTGTGCATCCAAACTCCTTAAACCCCAAAGTTGTTCCATATGAGTCCACCATACCTTCCTATATGTGGTTTCTACCTGCCATTCCAAGTAAATTTGTATGTGCCAAACTCCAAACCTTCAAATGAAATTCTGATTTGTATGCTCGAGCAGCTCATGTTTCAACTAGGGCTGCCTATATCTTCCATGCTAGGTGGGTTATTCTCAAGAGCAGTGGACTCCGCTCCTCATTCATGAGAAAGGGCCGGTAACCGGGATGCCCAGTCCCATGATCCAGAAAGATCAAAAGCAAATCAAAATAATTAAACAAAACTCCCCTAGGGCTGTTGTTAGTTGGAGGCACTCGTTGTTTCGAGCAAGCCATGGATTGATGCTTGTTCGTGGTTGGGGGAGTATAAACCTTTACCATTCTGTTTGGGAACTTCCTATAATGCATGTAGTATGGAAGATACATCCATCTCATAGTTGTTGCGTTGACAGCGAAAGTATGCCGCTCAAAATGTTATTCAATCTCTATTTTAAAATCGAGCTCTGGCACCTCTACAAATCCCTGCTTCCCTCTGCGAAGGGCCTATCTATTTACTTTTATGTTGAGTCATCACATTCTTATTAAAAAGCACCCGCTGGAGAGCACACTGTCATTTGCATTCATTACTATTGATTTATATTGGGTATGACTTGACTGGTTCTCTTTTACCATGAATTACAATGTTTAGTCAGTCCTTGATCTCTAAAGGTTCTCTGCATTTATGTTTTGCGGTCTCAGAAAGGGCTAGCGAGATACCATTTTGTTATATCATGTTATGATTGTTTTCAGAAAGTGTTGTCATCCGAGTTTTATTATTATGGCTTGCTAGTTGATTATGCCATTGATATGAGTAAATGTGAGACCGAGGTGTTATTGTGAGTATGGTTAGTTCATAATATTTGCTGAAACCTGAATGCTGGCTTTGCATGTTTACAACAACAAGAGCAAACAGAGTTTCTAAAAGTCTTTCTTTATCACTTTCAGTTTATCAACTGAATTGCTTGAGGACAAGCAAAGGTTTAAGCTTGGGGGAGTTGATACGTCTCCAATGTATCTACTTTTCCAAACACTTTTGCCCTTGTCTTGGACTCTAACTTGCATGATTTGAATGAAACTAACCCGGACTGACGCTGTTTTCAGCAGAACTGCCATGATGTTGTTTTATGTGTAGAAAACAAAAATTCTCGGAATGTCCTGAAAATCCTCGGAGGCACTTTTTGGAAATTATAAAAAATACTGGAGAAAGAATCAAGACCAGGGGGCCCACACCCTATCCACGAGGGTGGGGGCCGTTCCCTCCCCCCTGGGCGCGCCCCCCTGTCTCGTGGGCCCCCTGAGGCTCCTCCGACCTCAACTCTAACTCCATATATTCCGTCTCGCGGAGAAAAAAATCAGAGAGAAAGTTTCATCGCGTTTTACGATACAGAGCCGCTGCCAAGCCCTAATATCTCTCGGGAGGGCTGATCTGGAGTCCGTTCGGGGCTCCGGAGAGGGGGATTCGTCGCCGTCGTCATCATCAACCATCCTCCATCACCAATTTCATGATGCTCACCGCCGTGCGTGAGTAATTCCATCGTAGGCTTGCTGGACGGTGATGGGTTGGATGGGTTTACCATATAATCAAGTTAGTTTTGTTAGGGTTTGATCCCTGGTATCCACTATGTTCTGAGATTGATGTTGCTATGACTTTGCTATGCTTAATGCTTGTCACTAGGGCCTGAGTGCCATGATTTCAGATCTGAACCTATTATGTTTCCATGAATATATGTGTGTTCTTGATCCTATCTTGCAAGTCTATAGTCACCTATTATGTGTTATGATCCGACAACCCCGAAGTGACAATAATCGGGATACTTCTCGGTGATGACCGTAGTTTGAGGAGTTCATGTATTCACTATGTGCTAATGCTTTGTTCCGGTTCTCTATTAAAAGGAGGACTTAATATCCCTTAGTTTCCGCTAGGACCCCGCTGCCACGGGAGGGTAGGACAAAACAGGTCATTCAAGTTCTTTTCCATAAGCACGTATGACTATATTCGGAATACATGCCTACATTACATTGATGAATTGGAGCTAGTTCTGTGTCACCCTATGTTATAGCTATTACACGAGGAATCACATCCGACATAATTATCCATCACTGATCCATTGCCTACGAGCTTTTCACATCTTGTGCTTCGCTTATTTACTTTTCCGTTGCTATTATTACAATCACTACAAAACCCAAAACCATTACTTTTGCTACGGTTACCTTTATTATCATATTACTTTGCTACTAAATACTCTGCTGCAGATACTAAGTTATCCAGGTGTGGTTGAATTGACAACTCAACTGCTAATACTCAAGAATATTCTTTGGCTCCCCTTGTGTCGAATCAATAAATTTGGGTTGAATACTTTACCCTCGAAAGCTGTTGCGATCCCCTACACTTGTGGGTTATCAGTGGCCCGCAAGCTCCCCCCTTGGCAAAGTAGACATGTCGCCACTATGGGTCGGGCCATTCTTGTTAAGGCCGTCCTCACTGCTATTACCATATATCACCTTACGCCTCTCGACATCCCGATGGAGGTTCTGAAGAAAATTGATAGTGTACGACGCACCTATCTTTGGGCGGGCACAGATACAGTTTCTGGTGGAAAATGCAAAATAACTGGGACCTTGTTTGCAAGCCGAAGAAGAACGGTGGCCTAGGCCTATTAAATTTGGGCAAATTTCCTAAGGCTCTCCGGCTTAGGTGGCTTTGGTTGGAGTGGAAGGAGGCCACAAAACCATGGATTGGTATGGGCACGCCATGCACGGATGATGACCGTGCCTTTTTTGCGGCTGCCACCCGCGTCACCATGGGCAATGGACGAATGGCAAAATTTTAGAACTCCTCTTGGCTACAGAGCTTGAGACCGCATGACATCGTGCCCCGTATCTTTGACCTCTCCCGAAAGAAAAATTGCTCCGTCCAGCAAGCTCTACACAACAATCTGTGGATCTCTAACATCGAAATTTCCAATGGCCTTTCCCTTGGTCACATCCAAGAGTTTGCAAATCTTTGGGGAAAGCTGAATTCTGTAACCCTTGAGGAGGGGAGGGAGGATTTAATTGTATGGAAGTTCACTAAAGATGGTATGTACTCCGCCTCTTCGGCATACAAGGCACAGTTTGAAGGGCTTACTACTTCGTATCTGGTGCAATCGGTCTGGAAGGTGTGGGCTCCCCCGCGGTGCAAACTTTTTGCTTGGCTCGTTCTGCAAAATAGGATCGGGGCGTCTGATCGCTTAATTAGGCGGGGTTGGCCCAATTGTGGTGTATGTGTTGGAAATATGCCGTAGAGGCAATAATAAAATGGTTATTATTCTATTTCCTTGTTCATGATAATTGTCCATCATTCATGCTATAATTATATTGACCGGAAACCGTAATACATGTGTGAATACATAGACCACAAGAAGTCCCTAGTGATCCTCAAGTTGACTAGCTCGCTGATCAACAGATGATCATGGTTTCCTGACTATGGACATTGGATGTCATTGATAACGGGATCACATTATTAGGAGAATGATGTGTTGGACAAGACCCAATCCTAAGCATAGCACAAGATCGTGTAGTTCGTTTGCTAAAGCTTTTCTAATGTCAAGTATCATTTCCTTAGACCATGAGATCGTGCAACTCTCGGATACCGTAGGAATGCTTTGGGTGTACCAAACGTCACAACATAACTGGGTGGCTATAAAGGTGCACTACAGGTATCTCCGAAAGTGACTATTGGGTTGACACGAATCGAGACTGGGATTTGTCACTCCGCATGACAGAGAGGTATCTCTGGGCCCACTCGGTAATGCATCATCATAATGAGCTCAATGTGACTAAGTAGTTGGTCATGGGATCATGCATTGCAGAATGAGTAAAGTGACTTTCCGGTAACGAGATTGAACGAGGTATTGGGATACCGACGATCGAATCTCGGGCAAGTAACGTATTGACAAAGGGAATTGTATACGGGATTACTTGAATCCTCGACATCGTGGTTCATCCGATGAGATCATCGTGGAACATGTGGGAGCCAACATTGGTATCCAGATCCCGTTGTTGGTTATTGGCCAGAGAGCTATCTCGGTCATGTCTACATGATTCCTGAACCCGTAGGGTCTACACACTTAAGGTTCGATGACGCTAGGGTTATAAGGAAGATTTGTGTGTGATTACCGAATGTTGTTCGGAGTCCCGGATGAGATCCCGGACGTCACGAGGAGTTTCGGAATGGTCCGGAGGTGAAAATTTATATATGGGAAGTCATCATACGGTCACCGGAAATATTCGGGGGTATACCGGTGTTGTACCGGGACCACCGAAGGGGTTCCGGGGGTCCACCGGGAGGGTCCACCTGCCCCGGAGGGCCTTATGGGCTGTAGGTGGAAGGGAACCAGCCCCTAGTGGGCTGGGCGCCATCCCCCCTAGGGCCCATGCGCCTAGGGTCGGGGGGGGAGGGGAACCCTAAAGGGGGCGCCCCCCTTGCTTGGGGGGCAAGCCCCCTCCCCCTTGGCCGCCGCCCCCCTCTAGATCTCATCTAGAGGGGCCGGCCCACTTCCCCCTTCTCCCTATAAATAGAGGGGTGGAGGGAGGGCTGCAGGACTACATCCAAGGCGCAGCCCCTCCCCTCCCCAACACCTCTCCTCCTCCGCGTGAGCTTGGCGAAGCCCTGCCGGAGAACTGCCACTCCATCATCACCACGGCGTCGTGCTGCTGCTGGAGCCTTCTTCCTCAACCTCTCCCTCCTCCTTGCTGGATCAAGGCGCGGGAGACGTCACCGGGCTGCATGTGTTGAACGCAGAGGTGCCGTTGTTCGGTGCTTAGATCGAAATCCACCGCAATCTTAATCGCTACGAGTATAACTCCTTCATCCGCGTTCTTGTAACGCTTCCGTCTCGCGATATTCAAGGGTATGAAGATGCACTCCCCTCTCTCTCGTTGCTAGTTACTCCATAGATTGATCTTGGTGATGCATAGAATTTTTTTAATTTCTGCAACGATCCCCACCGGTGGCATCATGAGCTAGGTCTATGCGTAGTTTCTATGCATGAGTCGAACACAAGTTGTTGTGGGCATCGATTTTGTTAATTTACTTGCCACTACTAGTCTTATCTTGATTCGGCGGTATCGTGGGATGAAGTGGCCCTGACCGACCTTACACGTACGCTTATGTGAGACAGGTTCCACCAACTGACATGCACTAGTTGCACAAGGTGGCTAGCGGGTGTCTGTCTCTCCCACTTTAGTCGGATCGTATTTGATGAAAAGGGTCCTTATGAAGGGTAAATAGCAATTGGCATATCACGTTGTGGTTTTGGCGTAGGTAAGAAACGTTCTTGCTAGAAACCTATAGCAACCACGTAAAAAACTTGCAACAACAATTAGAGGACGTCTAACTTGTTCTTGCGGCATATGCCATGTGATGTGATATGGCCAAAAGGATGTGATGAATAATATATATATATATATATATATATATATATATATATATATATCTGTGTGTGTGTGTGTGTGTGTGTGTGTGTGTGATGTATGAGATTGATCATGTTCTTGTAATAGGAATCACGACTTGCATGTCGATGAGTATGACAACCGGCAGGAGCCATAGGAGTTGTCTTAATTTATTGTATGACCTGCGTGTCATTGAATAACGCCATGTAATTACTTTACTTTATTGCTAAACCGTTAGCCATAGCAGTAGAAGTAATAGTTGGCGAGACAACTTCATGAAGACACTATGATGGAGATCATGATGATGGAGATCATGGTGTCATGCCGGTGATGATGATGATCATGGCGCCCCGAAGATGGAGATCAAAAGGAGCAAAATGATATTGGCCATATCATGTCACTATTTGATTGCATGTGATGTTTATCATGTTTTACATCTTATTTGCTTAGAACGGCGGTAGCATAAATAAGATGACCCCTCATAAAATTTCAAGAAAGTGTTCCCCCTAACTGTGCACCGCGAAGGTTCGTTGTTTCGAAGCACCACGTGATGATCGGGTGTGATAGATTCTAACGTTCGCATACAACGGGTGTAAGCCAGATTTACACATGCAAAACACTTATGTTGACTTGACGAGCCTAGCATGTACATACATGGCCTCGGAACACAAGAGACCGAAAGGTCGAACATGAGTCGTATAGAAGATACGATCAACATGAAGATGTTCACCGATGATGACTAGTCCGTCTCACGTGATGATCGGACACGACCTAGTTGACTCGAATCATGTATCACTTAGATGACTAGAGGGATGTCTATCTGAGTAGGAGTTCATTAAATAATTTGATTAGATGAACTTAATTATCATGAACTTAGTCTAAAATCTTTGCAATATGTCTTGTAGATCAAATGGCCCACGCTAATGTTGCCCTCAACTTCAACGCGTTCCTAGAGAAAACCAAGCTGAAAGACGATAGCAGCAACTATACGAACTAGGTCCGGAACTTGAGGATCATCCTCATAGCTGCCAAGAAAGCATATGTCCTAGATGCACTGCTAGGTGAAGCACCCGTTTTCCCAGCAACTCAAGACGTTATGAATGCCTGGCAGTCGCGTTGTGATGATTACTCCCTGGTTCAGTGCGGCATGCTTAACAGCTTATAACCGGGGCTCCAAAAGCGTTTTGAGCAGCACGGAGCATATGAGATGTTCCAAGAGCTGAAAATGGTTTTCCAAGCTCATGCCCGGGTCGAGAGATATGAAGTCTCCGACAAGTTCTACAGTTGTAAGATGGAGGAGAATGGTTCTGTCAGCGAGCACATACTCAAAATGTCTGGGTTGCACAACCGCTTATCTTAGCTGGGAGTTAGAATCCTCCAGTCGCTCCCACCTAGCTACAAGAGCTTTGTGATGAATTTCAATATGCAGGGGATGGTGAAAACCATTCCTGAGGTATATTCAATGCTGAAATCAGCGGAGGTGGAGATCAAAAAGGAACATCAAGTGTTGATGGTCAATAAAACCACTAGTTTCAAGAAAGGCAAGGGTAAGAAGAACTTCAAGAAGGACGGCAAGGGAGTTGCCGCGCCCGGTAAGCCAGTTGCCGGGAAGAAGCCAAAGCATGGACCCAAACCTGAGACTGAGTGCTTTTATTGCAAGGGAAATAGACACTGGAAGCGGAACTGCCCCAAGTACTTAGCGGACAAGAAGGCCGGCAACACCAAAGATATATGTGATATACATGTTATTGATGTGTACCTTACCAGTACTCGTAGTAGCTCCTAGGTATTTGATACCGGTGCGGTTGCTCATATTTGTTACTCAAAACAGGAGCTGCGGAATAAGCGGAGACTGGCGAAGGACGAGGTGACGATGCACGTCGGGAATGGTTCCAAGTTCGATGTGATCTCCGTCAGCACGCTACCTCTACATTTACCTACGGGATTAGTTTTAAACCTCAATAATTGTCATTTAGTGCCAGCTTTGAGCATGAACATTGTATCAGGATCTCGTTTAATACGAGATGGCTACTCATTTAAATCCGAGAATAATGGTTGTTCTATTTATATGAGAGATATGTGTTGGGGAACGTAGCAGAAATTCAAAATTTTCCTACGTGTCACCAAGATCTATCTATGGAGAAACCAGCAACGAGGGGAAGGAGAGTGCATCTACATACCCTTGTAGATCGCTAAGCGGAAGCGTTCAAGTGAACGGGGTTGATGGAGTCGTACTCGTCGTGATTCAAATCACCGATGATCCTAGTGCCGAACGGACGGCACCTCCGCGTTCAACACACGTACAGCCCGGTGACGTCTCCCACGCCTTGATCCAGCAAGGAGAGAGGGAGAGGTTGAGGAAGACTCCGTCCAGCAGCAGCACAACAGCGTGGTGGTGGTGGAGGAGCGTGGCAATCCTGCAGGGCTTCGCCAAGCACCGCGGGAGATGAGGAGGAGGAGAGGCAGGGGTGCGCCATGGAGAGGTGAAAACTCATGTGTTGGGCAGCCCCTAGACCTCAAGTATATATAGGGGAAGGGGAGGGGCTGCGCCCCCTCTAGGGTTCCCTCCTAGGGGTGGCGGCCAGCCTAGATCCCATCTGGTGGGGCGGCCAAGGGGGGGAGAGGGGAAACTTGCCCCCCAAGCTAGGTGGGGCGCCCCCTCCCCAAACCCTAGGCGCCTTGGGCCCTTGTGGGGGGCGCACCAACCCACCTGGGGCTGGTCCCCTCCCACACTTGGCCCATGCAGCCCTCCGGGGCCGGTGGCCCCACTTGGTGGACCCCCGGGACCCTCCCGGTGGTCCCGGTACGTTACCGATAAAACCCGAAACTTTTCCGGTGACCAAAACAGGACTTCCCATATATAAATCTTTACCTCCGGACCATTCCGGAACTCCTCGTGACGTCCGGGATCTCATCCTGGACTCCGAACATCATTCGGTAACCACATATAAACTTCCTTTATAACCCTAGCGTCATCGAACCTTAAGTGTGTAGACCCTACGGGTTCGGGAACCATGCAGACATGACCGAGACGTTCTCCGGTCAATAACCAACAGTGGGATCTGGATACCCATGTTGGCTCCCACATGTTCCACGATGATCTCATCGGATGAACCACGATGTCAAGGACTCAATCGATCCTGTATACAATTCCCTTTGTCTAGCGGTATTGTACTTGCCCGAGATTCGATCGTCGGTATCCCGATACCTTGTTCAATCTCGTTACCGGCAAGTCTCTTTACTCGTTCTGTAACACATCATCCCGTGATCAACCCCTTGGTCACATTGTGCACATTATGATGATGTCCTACCGAGTGGGCCCGGAGATACCTCTCCGTTTACACGGAGTGACAAATCCCAGTCTTGATTCGTGCCAACCCAACAGACACTTTCGGAGATACCTGTAGTGCACCTTTATAGTCACCTAGTTACGTTGTGACGTTTGGTACACCCAAAGCATTCCTACGGTATCCGGGAGTTACACAATCTCATGGTCTAAGGAAAAGATACTTGACATTAGAAAAGCTTTAGCATACGAACTACGATCTTTGTGCTAGGCTTAGGATTGGGTCTTGTCCATCACATCATTCTCCTAATGATGTGATCCCGTTATCAACGACATCCAATGTCCATGGTCAGGAAACCGTAACCATCTATTGATCAACGAGCTAGTCAACCAGAGGCTTACTAGGGACATGGTGTTGTCTATGTATCCACACATGTATTACGGTTTCCGGTCAATACAATTATAGCATGGATAATAAATGATTATCATGAACAAGGAAATATAATAATAATAACTAATTTATTATTGCCTCTAGGGCATATTTCCAACAGTCTCCCACTTGCACTAGAGTAAATAATCTAGTTCACATCGCCATGTGATTAACACTGATAGGTCACATCGCCATGTGACCAACATCCAAAGAGTTTACTAGTGTCACTAAACTAGTTCACATCACCATGTGATTAAGACTCAACGAGTTCTGGGGTTTGATCATGTTTTGCTTGTGAGAGAGGTTTTAGTCAACGGGTCTGCAACATTCAGACCCGTATGTATTTCACAAATCTCTATGTCATATTGTAAATGCTGCTTCCACGCTCCACTTGGAGCTATTCCAAATGGTTGCTCCACTATACGTATCCGGTTTGCTACTTAGAGTCACTCGGATAGGTGTTAAAGCTTGCATCGACGTAACCCTTTACGCCGAACTCTTTATCACCTCCATAATCGAGAAACATGTCCTTATTTACTCCAAGGACAATTTGGCCGCTATCCAATGATCCATTCCTGGATCATTCTTGTACCCCTTGATTGACTCAAGGCACACTTCCGGTGCGGTACACAGCATAGCATACTATAGAGCCTACGTCTAAGGCATAGGGGACGACCTTCGTCCTTTCTCTCTCTTCTGCCGTGGTCGAGCTTTAACTCTTAACTTCATACCTTACAACTCAGGCAAGAACTCCTTCTTTGACTGATCCATCTTGAACACCTTCAAGATCATGTCAAGGTATGTGCTCATTTGAAAGTACCATTAAGCGGTTTTTATCTATCCTTATAGATCTTGATGCTCAATGTTCAAGTAGCTTAATCCAGGTTTTCTATTGAAAAACACCTTTCAAATGACCGTGTATGCTTTCCAGAAATTCTACATCATTTCTGATCAACAATATGTCAACAACATATACTTATCAGAAATTCTATAGCGCTCCCACTCACTTCTTTGGAAATACAAGTTTCTCATAAACTTTATAGAAACCCAAAATCTTTGATCATCTCATCAAAGCATACATTCCAACTCCGAGATGCTTACTCCAGTCCTTAGAAGGATTGCTGGAGCCAGCATACCTTTTAGCATCCTTAGGATCGACAAAAACTTTCTGATTGTATCACATACAACCTTTCCTTACGAAGACTGGTAAGGAAACTCGTTTTGACATCCATCTGCCAGATTTCATAAATGCAGCTAATGCTAACATGATTCCGACGGACTTAAGCATCGCTACGGGTGAGCAAATCTCACCGTAGTCAACTCCTTGAACTTGTGAAAAACTCTTCGCCACAAGTCGAGCTTATAGACGGTAACATTACCGTCCACGTCCGTCTTTTTCTTAAAGATCCATTTATCTCAATGGCTTGCCTATCATCGGGCAAGTCCACCAAAGTCCATGCTTTGTTCTGATACATGGATCCTATCTCGGATTTCATGGCTTCTAACCATTTGTCAGAATTCGGGCCCACCATCGCTTCTCCATAGCTCATAGGTTCATTGTTGTCTAGCAACATGACCTTCAAGACATGATTACTGTACCACTCTGAAGTAGTACGCATCCTTGTCACCCTACGAGGTACGGTAGTGACATGATCCGAAACTTCATGATCACTATCATAAGCTTCTACTTCAATTGGTGTAGGCGCCACAGGAACAACTTCCTGTGCCCTGCTGCACACTAGTTGAAGTGATGGTTCAATAACCTCATCAAGTCTCCACCATCCTCCCACTCAATTCTTTCGAGAGAAACTTTTCTTCGAGAAAGGACCCGTTTCTAGAAACAATTACTTTTGCTTCCGGATCTTGAGATAGGAGGTATACCCAACTGTTTTGGGTGTCCTATGAAGATGTATTTATCCGTTTTGGGTTCGAGCTTATCAACCTGAAAATTTTCACATAAGCGTCGCAGCCCCAAACTTTTAAGAAACGACAGCTTAGGTTTCTCTAAACCATACTTCGTATGGTGTCGTCTCAACGGAGTAACGTGGTGCCCTATTAAAGTGAGTGCGGTTATCTCTAATGCCTAACCCATGAACGATAGTGGTAATTCGATAAGAGACATCATGGTACGCACCATATCCAATAGGGTGCAACTATGATGTTCGGACACCATCACACTATGGTGTTCCAGGCGGTATTAATTGTGAAACAATTTCCACAATGTCTTAATTGCGTGCCAAAGCTTGTAACTCAGATACTCATCTCTATGATCATATCATAGACATTTTATCCTCTTGTCACAATGATCTTCAACCTCACTCTGAAATTACTTGAACCATTCAATAATTCAGACTTGTGTTTCGTCAAGTAAATATACTCAACATCTACTCGAATCATCTGTGAAGTAAGAACATAACGATATTCACTGCATGCCTCAGCACTCATTGGACTGCACACATCAAAATGTGTTACTTCCTACAAGTTGCTTTCTTGTTCCATTTTACTGAAAACGAGGCTTTCAGTCATCTTGCCCATGTGGTATGATTTGCATGTCTCAAGTGATTCAAAATCAAGTGAGTCCAAACGGTCCATCTGCATGGAGTTTCTTCATGCGTATACACCAATAGACATGGTTCGCATGTCTCAAACTTTTCAAAAACGAGTGAGTCCAAAGATCCATCAACATGGAACTTCTTCATGCGTTTTATACCAATATGACTCACATGGCAGTGCCACAAGTAAGTGGTACTATCATTACTATCTTATATCTTTTGGCATGAAAATGTGTATCACTACGATCGAGATTCAATAAACTATTCCTTTAGGTGCAAGACCATTGAAGGTATTATTCAAATAAACAGAGTAACCATTATTCTCCTTAAATGAATAACCGTATTGCGACAAACATAATCCAATCATGTCTATGCTCAACGCAAACACCAATAACAATTATTTAGGTTTAACACCAATCTCGATGGTAGAGGGAGCGTGCGATGCTTGATCATATCAACCTTGGAAACACTTCCAACACGTATCGTCAGCTCACCTTTAGCTAGTCTCCGTTTATTCCGTAGCTTTTATTTCGAGTTACTAACACTTAGCAACCGAACCGGTATCTAATACCCTGGTGCTACTAGGAGTACTAGTAAAGTACACATTAACATAATGTATATCCAATATACTTCTATTGACCTTGCCAGCCTTCTTATCTACCAAGTATCTAGGGTAATTCTGCTCCAGTGGCTGTTCCCCTTATTACAGCAGCACTTAGTCTCGGGTTTGGGTTCAACCTTGGGTTTCTTCATTGGAGCAGCAACTGATTTTCCGTTTCATGAAGTGTCCCTTCTTGCCCTTCTTGAAACTAGTGGTTTCACCAACCATCAACAATTGATGCTCCTTCTTGATTTCTACTTTCGCGGTGTCAAACATCGTGAATACCTCGAGGATCATCTATCCCTGATATGTTATAGTTCATCATGAAGCTCTAGCAGCTTGGTGGCAATGACTTTGGAAAAAGATCACTATCTCATCTGGAAGATCAACTCCCACTCGATTCAAGTGATTGTTGTACTCAGACAATCTGAGCACAATCTCAACGATTGAGCTTTTCTCTGTTAGTTTGCAGGCTAAGAAAATTGTCGGAGGTCTTGTACCTCTTGACGTGGGCACGAGCCTGAAATCCCAATTTCAGCCCTGGAAACATCTCATATGTTCCGCGACGTTTCGAAAAACGTCTTTGGTGCCTCAACTCTAAACCGTTTAACTGAACTATCACGTAGTTATCAAAACGTGTATGTCCGATGCTCGCAACATCCACAGACGGCGATTGGGGTTCAGCACACTAAGCGGTGCATTAAGGACATAAGCTTTCTTTTGTCCGCATAATCGCTACTGTCAACTTTCAACTATATTTTCTCTAGGAACATATCTAAACAGTGGAACTAAAGCGCGAGCTTACGACATAATTTGCAAAAGGACTTTTGACTATGTTCAGGATAATTAAGTTCATCTTATGAACTCCCACTCAGATAGACATCCCTCTGGTCATCTAAGTGATTACATGATCCGAGTCAACTAGGCCGTGTCCGATCATCACGTGAGACGGACTAGTCATCATCGGTGAACATCTTCATGTTGATCGTATCTACTATACGACTCATGCTCGACCTTTCGGTCTCTGTGTTCCGAGGCCATGTCTGTACATGCTAGGCTCGTCCAGTTAACCCTAAGTGTTTCGCGTGTGTAAATCTGTCTTACACCCGTTGTATGTGAACGTAAGAATCCATCACACCCGATCATCACGTGGTGCTTAGAAGCGACGAACTTTAGCAACGGTGCACAGTTAGGGGAGAACACTTCTTGAAATTGTTGTAAGGGATCATCTTATTTACTACCGTTGTTCTAAGTAAACAAGATGCATAAACATAATAAACATCACATGCAATTATATAGTAGTGACATGATATGGCCAATATCATATAGCTCCATTGATCTCCATCTTCGGGGCTCCATGATCA
This sequence comes from Triticum dicoccoides, assembly GCF_002162155.2. Taxonomy (NCBI): domain Eukaryota; kingdom Viridiplantae; phylum Streptophyta; class Magnoliopsida; order Poales; family Poaceae; genus Triticum; species Triticum dicoccoides. The sequence continues at coordinate 747,362,555 of NC_041386.1, read as the reverse complement.
TCATCGTCACCGGCATGACACCATGATCTCCATCATCGTGTCTTCATGAAGTTGTCTCGCCAACTATTACTTCTACTACTATGGCTACCGGTTAGCAATAAAGTAAAGTAATTACATGGCGTTGTTTAATGACACGCAGGTCATACAATAAATAAAGACAACTCCTATGGCTCCTGCCGGTTGTCATACTCATCGACATGCAAGTCGTGAATCCTATTACAAGAACATGATCAATCTCATACATCACATATCATTCATCACATTCTTCTTGGCCATATCACATCACATAGTATACCCTGCAAAAACAAGTTAGACGTCCTCTAATTGTTGTTTGCATGTTTTACGTGGCTGCTATGGGTTTCTAGCAAGAACGTTTCTTACCTACGCAAAACCACAATGTGATATGCCAATTGCTATTTACCCTTCATAAGGACCCTTTTCATCGAATCCGTTTCGACTAAAGTGGGAGAGACTGGCACCCGCTAGCCACCTTATGCACCAAGTGCATGTCAGTCGGTGGAACCTGTCTCACGTAAGAGTACGTGTAAGGTCGGTCCGGGCCGCTTCATCCCACAATACCGTCGAAACAAGATTGGACTAGTAACGGTAAGCATATTGAACAAAATCAACGCCCACAACTACTTTGTGTTCTACTCGTGCAAAGAATCTACGCAATAGACCTAGCTCATGATGCCACTGTTGGGGAACGTAGCAGAAATTCAAAATTTTCCTACGTGTCACCAAGATCTATCTATGGAGAAACCAGCAACGAGGGGAAGGAGAGTGCATCTACATACCCTTGTAGATCGCTAAGCGGAAGCGTTCAAGTGAACGGGGTTGATGGAGTCGTACTCGTCGTGATTCAAATCACCAATGATCCTAGTGCTGAACGGACGGCACCTCCGCGTTCAACACACGTACAGCCCGGTGACGTCTCCCACGCCTTGATCCAGCAAGGAGAGAGGGAGAGGTTGAGGAAGACTCTGTCCAGCAGCAGCACAACGGCGTGGTGGTGGTGGAGGAGCGTGGCAATCCTGCAGGGCTTCGCCAAGCACCGCGGGAGAGGAGGAGGAGGAGAGGCAGGGGTGCGCCATGGAGAGGTGAAAACTCATGTGTTGGGCAGCCCCTAGACCTCAAGTATATATAGGGGAAGGGGAGGGGCTGTGCCCCCTCTAGGGTTCCCTCCTAGGGGCGGCGGCCAGCCCAGATCCCACCCGGTGGGGCGGCCAAGGGGGGGAGAGGGGAAACTTGCCCCCCAAGCTAGGTGGGGCGCCCCCTCCCCAAACCCTAGGCGCCTTGGGCCCTTGTGGGGGGGCGCACCAACCCACCTGGGGCTGGTCCCCTCCCACACTTGGCCCATGCAGCCCTCCGGGGCCGGTGGCCCCACTTGGTGGACCCCCGGGACCCTCCCGGTGGTCCCGGTACGTTACCGATAAAACCCAAAACTTTTCCGGTGACCAAAACAGGACTTCCCATATATAAATATTTACCTCCGGACCATTCTGGAACTCCTCGTGACGCCCGGGATCTCATCCGGGACTCCGAACATCATTCGGTAACCACATATAAACTTCCTTTATAACCCTAGCGTCATCGAACCTTAAGTGTGTAGACCCTACGGGTTCGGGAACCATGCAGACATGACCGAGACGTTCTCCGGTCAATAACCAACAGCGGGATCTGGATACCCATGTTGGCTCCCACATGTTCCACGATGATCTCATCGGATGAACCACGATGTCAAGGACTCAATCGATCCCGTATACAATTCCCTTTGTCTAGCGGTATTGTACTTGCCCGAGATTCGATCGTCGGTATCCCGATACCTTGTTCAATCTCGTTACCGGCAAGTCTCTTTACTCGTTCCGTAACACATCATCCCATGATCAACCCCTTGGTCACATTGTGCACATTATGATGATGTCCTACCGAGTGGGCCCAGAGATACCTCTCCGTTTACACGGAGTGACAAATCCCAGTCTTGATTCGTGCCAACCCAACAGACACTTTCGGAGATACCTGTAGTGCACCTTTATAGTCACCTAGTTACGTTGTGACGTTTGGTACACCCAAAGCATTCCTACGGTATCCGGGAGTTACACAATCTCATGGTCTAAGGAAAAGATACTTGACATTAGAAAAGCTTTAGCATACGAACTACGATCTTTGTGCTAGGCTTAGGATTGGGTCTTGTCCATCACATCAATCTCCTAATGATGTGATCCCGTTATCAACGACATCCAATGTCCATGGTCAGGAAACCGTAACCATCTATTGATCAACGAGCTAGTCAACCAGAGGCTTACTAGGGACATGGTGTTGTCTATGTATCCACACATGTATTACGGTTTCCGGTCAATACAATTATAGCATGGATAATAAACAATTATCATGAACAAGGAAATATAATAATAATAACTACTTTATTATTGCCTCTAGGGCATAATTCCAACAATATGTTTTATGGTCATGCCCTGCTGGTTAATGGTTTATTCTTAATGAATCTCGAACCTGATGTTATACATATTCATAGTGTGAATACCAAAAGATGTAAGGTTGATAACGATAGTCCCACATACTTGTGGCACTGCTGCCTTGGTCACATTGGTGTCAAACGCATGAAGAAGCTCGATGCAGATAGACTTTTAGAGTCTCTTGATTACGAATCATTTGACACATGCAAACCATGCCTCATGGGCAAAATGACCAAGACTCTGTTCTCCGGAACAATGGAGCGAGCAACCAACTTATTGGAAATCATACATACTGATGTATGCGGTCCAATGAGCGTTGAGGCTCGCGGAGGCTATCGTTATATTCTCACCCTCACTGAAGACTTAAGTAGATATGGGTATGTCTACTTGATGAAACACAAGTCTGAGACCTTTGAAAAGTTCAAGGAATTTCAGAATGAGGTAGAGAATCAACGTGACAGAAAAATAAAGTTCTTACGATCAGATCATGGGGGAGAATATCTGAGTCACGAATTTGGTACGCACTTAAGGAAATGTGGAATTGTTTCACAACTCATGCCGCCTGGAACACCTCAGCGTAACGGTGTGTCCGAACATTGTAATCGCCCTCTATTGGATATGGTGCAATCTATGATGTCTCTTACCGATTTACCGCTATCATTTTGGGGATACGCTTTAGAGACAGCTACATTCACTTTAAATAGGGCACCGTCTAAATCCGTTGAGACGACACCGTATGAATTATGGTTTGGGAAGAAACCTAAGCTGTCGTTTCTAAAAGTTTGGGGATGTGATGCTTATGTCAAGAAACTTCAACCTGAAAAGCTCGAACCCAAGTCGGAAAAATGCGTCTTCATAGGATACCCTAAGGAAACTATTGGGTATTGATGGGGTCATGTACCTAGGGTAGGGTCACAGGCCTGATCTAAGTACCCTGTCCAAGGACACCCTTAGAAGAGGTCACCTTCTAGTCGACCAACGATGGATTCACTCGACTGACTTGAAGGACTCGACCACGAAGACTCACTCGACTACCAGGAGGTCAAAAGGCACTCTGCACTGCAACGGCCTGTAGTTAAGTAGACTTTATGATAGTTAAGACACTTTATGTGGGACGTTACCAGTAACGCCCCGGACTAAATACACCTTAAACCCTTCATTACGTGGGCTGGCTGGGGTCCTGGCGCACTCTATATAAGCCACCCCCCTCCACAGGCAGAAGGGTTCGGCACCCTGTAACTCATATACACACAATCCACTCGACCGCCTCCGGGCTCCGAGACGTAGGGCTTTTACTTCCTCCGAGAAGGGCCTGAACTCGTACATCTCTCGTGTTACAACTTCTCCATAGCTAGAACCTTGCCTCTCCATACCTACCCCCCACTCTACTGTCAGACTTAGAACCACGACAGTTGGCGCCCACCTTGGGGCAGGTGTTTTTAGCAATTTTGAGGAGAAGTTGCGATTCTTCCGAGTACTTTCATCATGGTGGCTGCTGGAGTTTTGGTCGAGGGTCGAGAGATCCGTCTCGGCGTTCTCACCTTCATCGCCGACGACTCCGCCTGGCTCCAGGAGGCTCCACTCGACGTTGATGCGCTCCCCGTCCGCGGTGCGACGCATTTTCGCACATGTGTCCGCGGTGTTCTGCTGCGGCAACCGTCGACCCCGTATCGGTCGACATCCCCATCGACCACCCTCCCGGTCTCCCGCCAGCGCAAGCGCTCGGGCCGGTCGAGGATTCAGCAGTGGGTGAGGCATGCGGTGGCTCGCCAGACGGCCACCACCCAAGTTGCGGCAATCGAGCCCGACGAATCTCTCTACGGCCTGTTCGATCTGTCGACTGGCTCCGTAGAGACCGCATCCGAGTGCGATAGCAGTGATCCATCGGCGGAAATCATGATGGTCGACGGGCCCTGCAGTCCCCCTGGCTTCGCCCGTGATGGTGGAGCAGGCGACGGAGGCGACCCCGCACGAGACCACGAAGAGTACCAGCCCGAGCCACTCGACTCTCTGCAAAGAGAAGAACTTCGCCGCAGGAACGTGGATGTCCTGCGTACTCCCATCGCAGGAGAAACCCCCGAGGCTCGCGCCTTGGAGGAGGCACGTTTGGCCAATTTGGCCGAACGCACTCGACTGGAGAATCTTCAGCGAGCACTCGACGAGCGCGCGCGGCAACGAGTTCCCGACACCAGTCGACGTCAACTCTTCCCGCCGACTCAGGTATATCGAACCCCAATCCAGAATTTGGCAGCTGCGACCCGTATAGCAGAGTCCATCCAGCCCTCTCAGTCGGAAGCTGGCAGAGGCTTGATGCAGATCAGGGATCTGCTCCGGGCAGCAGGAGATCAGAATTCGGCCGTGTCGCAGTCGCGCAACAGAATTCACAGTCGATCCGTCGCTGCGAATACGGTTCAGTCGGCTCACAGTCCCAGATCGCCTCCGCAGCGTGAAGGGCGCGAGAATCGGCGAGACCAATATGGTGACTGACTCGACCGAGATGATAGGCGTCGAGTGCCCAATTCCCCTCCGAGGGGTGGGTCTTACGCTCCTCGGCAGCAAGATGACAGACGTCAGCTCAGTACGGGGCGAAGAGTTCCAGTCGACCCTAGAGAACCAGGCTTCGACGCGTGATCATTATCGTGCAAGGTTTGGTCGACCGGAACAGAGCCCATCGAGGTGGACTCGACAGGGATGCGCCCACAAGCAGTCGAGTGCATGTTTCTGGTCCTGGATGTTTCAGCAGAGCTATCAGAGCCGCAGTTATCCCTCCCAATTTCAGGTTGGCAACAGGAATCAGCAAGTTCACTGGTGAGTCTAAGCCTGAAACTTGGCTTGAGGACTACCGAGTGGCGGTTCAGATTGGTGGTGGGAACGATGAGGTGGCCATGAAGCATTTGCCCCTCATGCTGGAAGGTTGTGCTAGGGCATGGTTGACTCAATTACCTCCTAGCAGCATTTACACTTGGGAAGATTTGTCCCGAGTGTTCATCAGAACGTTTGAAGGAACTTGCAAGCGACCGGCTGGACTGACGGAGTTGCAAGTCTGCGTGCAGAAGACCAATGAGACTCTCAGAGAGTATATTCAGAGATGGATCACTTTGCACCATACTGTGGAGAATGTGTCTGATCATCAGGCAGTCTGCGCCTTTAAAGATGGCATCAAGAACAAAGAGTTGAGTTTGAAGTTTGGTCGAACCGGTGACATGACCTTGAGTCGGATGATGGAGATTGCTACCAAGTACGCCAACGGCGAAGAAGAAGACCGACTCCGAAGCGGCAAGCACAAGCCGAGTCAGTCGGAAAAGGGAAACACCAGTCGGAAACAGAAGCGGAAGGCTGAACCGGCAGCTCCTGGAGAGGCTCTGGCCGTGACTCAGGGAAAGTTTAAAGGGAAACCAAAAGGATCCTGGAACCCTAAGAAGGTAAAGGATAAAGAAGGGAACGACGTGATGGATATGCCGTGTCACATCCACATGAAGAAAGACGAAGAGGGGAATATCATCTACCCGAAGCACACCACTCGCCAATGTCGACTCCTGATCCAGCAGTTTCAGGGAAAACAGTCTAATAACAAGGAGAAGGAGTCGGACAAGGCCGAAGACAAGGAGGATAGTGAGGAGGATATCCGCATATCAACTCTACTCTGATGATCTTTGCATATGTGGAGAGCAAGAGTCGATTGAAAGTTATTAACCGTGAGGTGAACATGGTTGCCCCAGCAAAAGAAAATTATCTGAAATGGTCCCAAACACCCATCACCTTCGACCAATCTGATCACCCGACTCATATTGCCACCCTTGGGAGGCAAGCTTTGGTGGTCGATCCAGTTGTTGAAGGCACTCGACTGATGAAAGTGCTTATGGACGGTGGTAGTGGATTGAATTTGCTGTATGCAGACACAATGAAAGGAATGGGCATTCCGATGTCCCGACTGAGCACCAGTAACATGAGCTTTCATGGAGTTATACCAGGAAAGAAAGCCGAGTCACTCGGCCAAATAGCTCTGGACGTGGTGTTTGGTGATTCGAAACATTTTCGCAAAGAGAAGTTGATGTTCGAGGTCGTGGATTTTCAGAGTGCATATCATGCCATTTTGGGGAGACCAGCTTATGCACGGTTCATGGCTCGACCATGTTACGTGTACCTCAAATTGAAGATGCCCGGCCCCAAAGGAGTGATCACTGTCACCGGTGATCGGAAAAAGGCAGAAGAGTGCTTCCAGAAAGGCTCAAAGATTGCTGAGTCCCAGGTGACAGCGGTCGAGTTCGAAGAATACAAGCAAAACACAGATCCGAGTGACTTGCTGCGGTCCAAGAAACCCGCCACAGAGTCTGCATTTCAGTCGTCCGGTGAGACGAAGCCTGTTCACATTCACCCGACCGACCCCGATGCAGCTCCGACCCACATCTCCACAACACTCGACTCGAAATAGGAAGAAGCGCTCATCCAGTTCCTCCGTGAGAACTGGGACATTTTTGCATGGAAGCCCGCTGACATGCCAGGTGTTCCCAGGGGACTGGCTGAGCATCGCCTAAGAGTCGACTCATCTGCAAAACCAGTCAAAGAGCATCTTCGGCGGTCCGCCGTCCAGAAGAGAAAAGCCATTGGTGAGGAAGTGGCTCGACTGTTGGCGGCAGGATTTATCTGAGAGATATACCACTCCGAGTGGCTCGCTAATGTCGTCATGGTTCCTAAGAAGGACAAATCACTCCGAATGTGCATTGATTTCAAGCACATCAACCAGGCCTTCTCGAAAGATCATTTTCCTCTCCCTCGCATAGATCAAATTGTTGACTCGACCGCGGGATGCGAGAGACTGTCTTTTCTAGACGCCTACTCCGGGTACCACCAGATCCGTCTGTACGGACCCGACGAGGTAAAAACAGCTTTCATCACTCCATTCGGGTGCTTCTGCTATATCACCATGCCATTCGGCCTCAAGAATGCCGGAGCGACATTTATGCAAATGATTCAGAAGTGTCTACTCACTCAAATCAGTCGGAATGTGGAAGCGTACATGGATGATATCGTCGTCAAGTCACGAAAAGGTTCTGACCTGCTCGCTGACCTCGCCGAAACATTTGCCAACCTCAGAAGGTATGATATCAAGCTCAATCCATCAAAGTGCACATTTGGAGTTCCTGGTGGCAAGTTACTCAGTTTTCTCGTTTCCGAACGAGGAATCGACGCTAATCCAGAGAAGATCGGCACTATTCTCCGAATGAAATGCCCTGTGCGAGTGCACGATGTCCAGAAGCTTACTGGATGCTTGGCCGCATTAAGTCGATTCATCTCACGACTCGGTGAAAAGGCATTGCCTCTTTACCGACTGATGAAGAAGGCAGACAAGTTCGAGTGGACTCCAGAAGCTGATGCAGCGTTTGCCGAGCTAAAAGCTCTGCTCTCCACCCAATCAGCAAAGAGCCTCTGTTGCTCTATATCGTAGCCACAGGACAAGTCGTCAGTACTGTGCTTACGGTCGAGCGGGAAGAAGAAGGAAAAGCTCTCAAAGTTCAGCGCCCAGTGTATTATTTGTCTGAAGTCTTGACTCCATCCAAGCAGAGATATCCTCATTATCAGAAGCTTGTGTATGGAATATACATGACCACAAAGAAGGTTGCTCATTATTTCTCTGATCATTCCATCACAGTCGTCAGCGACGCTCCACTATCAGAGATTTTGCACAACAGAGATGCAACTGGTCGAGTGGCTAAATGGGCGATCGAACTTCTTCCCCTTGATATCAAGTTTGAGGCAAAGAAAGCCATTAAGTCCCAGGCAATAGCAGATTTCCTCGCCGAGTGGATTGAACAGCAGCAGCCGACTGAAGTTCACTCAGAGCATTGGACCATGTTCTTTGACGGCTCTAAGATGTTGAATGGTTCCGGTGCTGGGGTTGTCCTGGTTTCCCCCAGAGGAGATAGGCTCAGATATGTGCTCCAGATTCACTTTGATTCCTCCAACAATGAGGCAGAGTACGAGGCCCTCTTATACGGATTGCGCATGGCCATTTCACTCGGCGTCCGTCGCCTGATGGTCTATGGCGACTCGGATTTAGTGGTCAACCAAGTAATGAAGGAGTGGGATGTGAGAAGCCCAGCCATGACTGGATACTACAGTGCAGTGAGGAAGCTGGAAAAGAAGTTCGAGGGGTTGGAGCTCCATCATATACCCCGACTGAAAAATCAAGCAGCTGATGATCTAGCAAAGATAGGTTCCAAGAGAGAAGCCATTCCGAGTGGTGTGTTCTTGGAACATATACACACTCCGTCAGTCAAAGAAGATCCTTTCACCGAAGAAGCTCCACAGCCCAAGAGTGCCACAGATCCGACTGAGGTTGAAGTCCCAGCAGTAGTCGACTTGGTTATGGAGATCTTGGTGGTCATTCCCGATTGGACAGTTCCATATATCGCGTATATCCTGAAAAAAGAGCTCCCGGAGGATGAGGAAGAGGCTCGACAGATCGTCCGTCGATCTAAGGCCTTTACCGTAATCAAAGGACAGTTATACAGAGAAAGCGCGACTGGAGTTGGTCAGAAGTGCATAACGCCAGAAGAAGGTCGAATCATCCTTAATGATATTCACTCGGGGACCTGCAGTCATCATGCGTCCTCTCGGACTATCGTGGCCAAAGCATACTGAGCCGGTTTTTACTGGCCAAAGGCGAATGAGATGGCAAAGGAGATAGTGGATAAGTGCGAGGGATGTCAGTTTTACTCGAATATGTCGCACAAGCCTGCATCAGCCCTGAAGACCATTCCACTCGTCTGGCCTTTCGCAGTATGGGGGTTGGATATGGTCGGTCCTTTGAGAACAGGGCGAAGTGGCTTCACGCATGTACTGGTGGCAGTCGACAAGTTCACCAAGTGGATTGAGGCTAAACCAATCAAGAACCTTGACGCCGGTACTGCTGTTAGCTTCATCAGGGAACTAATATTCAGATATGGAGTCCCGCACAGCATCATTACGGATAATGGGTCGAACTTTGACTCGGAGGAATTCAGAGATTTCTGTAACTCTCAAGGCACACGGGTCGACTACGCTTCAGTCGCCCATCCGCAGTCGAATGGACAAGCAGAGCGAGCCAATGGCCTGATTCTCAAAGGATTGAAACCCCGACTGATGCGTGATCTCAAGCATGCAGCTGGAGCTTGGGTCGACGAACTTCCCTTAGTGCTTTGGGGACTGCGGACCACACCTAATCGGTCGACCGGAAGAACTCCATTCTTCTTGGTCTACGGAGCTGAAGCAGTCTTGCCGAGTGATCTTCTCCACAATGCTCCTCGAGTTGAAATCTACAACGAAGCAAAAGCTGAACAAGCGCGGCAGGACGCAGTCGACCTTTTAGAGGAAGAAAGGGAGATGGCTCTGATCCGGTCGACCATCTACCAACAAGATTTGCGTCGTTTCCACGCCAGAAATGTGAGAGGTCGAGCCTTCCAAGAAGGAGATTTAGTTCTCCGAGTGGATCAGAAGAAACATCACAAGCTTGCTCCTTCTTGGGAAGGACCCTTCATCGTCACCAAAGTTCTTCACAACGGGGCGTACCGTCTTTACAACGTCGAGCATAATATCGACGAGCCCCGAGCTTGGAACGTGGAACTACTCCGCCCATTTTACACTTAAGTTTTACCACTCGGATGAGTTGCAATAAAGTACTTCTGTAGTTCATGGACCTCAAAATAATAGTGTCATAGTTCCTCCATAATTTTTGTCACTTTTTATTTTGTCCAATAAAATCCCCCCTCAGTGGGTGACTTAGCCGCGAATCCGTTCCGCCTAAGTTTGTAAAAAATCCTACCGAGTGGTGAGCCAGACTCCCACTCGGAGGCTTAGCTGCGAATCCGTTTCGCCTAAGTTATCAAAAATCCTACCGAGTGGTAAGCCAGACTTCCACTCGGAGGCTTAGCTGCAGTCCTAGTGCTCGCCTAAGATATAAAAATCCTACCGAGTGAAGAGCAAACCTCTCACTCGGGGGCTTAGCTGCAGCCCAGTGCTCGCCTAAGTTATGAAAATCCTACCGAGTGAAGAGCAAACCTCTCACTCGGGGGCTTAGCTGCAGCCCAGTGCTCGCCTAAGTTATGAAAATCCTACCGAGTGAAGAGCAAACCTTCCACTCGGAGGCTTAGCTGCAGTCCAAGTACTCGCCTAAGTTACCGAAATCCTACCGAGTGAAGAGCAAACCTCTCACTCGGAGGCTTAGCTGCAGTCCAAGTACTCGCCTAAG
>NC_041386.1:747330135-747351273 GCF_002162155.2 Triticum dicoccoides | reverse complement strand
AGAGCAAACCTCTCACTCGGGGGCTTAGCTGCAGCCCAGTGCTCGCCTAAGTTATGAAAATCCTACCGAGTGAAGAGCAAACCTCTCACTCGGGGGCTTAGCTGCAGCCCAGTGCTCGCCTAAGATATAAAAATCCTACCGAGTGAAGAGCAAACCTCTCACTCGGGGGCTTAGCTGCAGCCCAGTGCTCGCCTAAGTTATCGAAATCCTACCGAGTGAAGGGCAAACCTCTCACTCGGGGGCTTAGCTGCAGCCCAGTGCTTGCCTAAGTTATGAAAATCCTTCCGAGTGATAAGCCAGACTTCCACTCGGAGGCTTAGCTGCAGCCCAGCGCTCACCTAAGTGGATTAAGGAATAAGTTGATTGCAGTAAGCGCCCTGCTTTGAACCTGCAAAAGACATTTCGAGCCAAGAGCAATCATATTCAAACGACAAATTCAAGTTCGGATCGATACCTAAAGGAACCGGAAGTGCTCAGGCGCTAAGCCCGTTAAGGTTTATCGGTTACAATTCCACTCGGCATACCGAGGCAAATTTAAAGCGTCGAGCTTAGAAGAAGTTTTTTACCCCTCCTGTGGAGGGCTGGAAGGTGCAACAAACTCATCAAGATCAATCCCATCTGCGATCCGAGTGGCAGCCGCAAGGAAAGTTTCCATAAAGGACCTGAAGTCGTGTTTCTTGGTGTTTGCCACCCGGAGGGCCGCCAGCTTGTCTTCTCGCGCATCTTTGCAGTGAACTCGGGCCAGACACAGAGCAACAACTACACCGCACCGAGCCGAGGATTTTTTCCACTCCTGCACTCGACCAGGGATCGTGTTCAAGCGAGCCATCAACGACTCGAGGTCATTCTGAAGAGTCTCCCCGGGCCAGAGCGTCGAGTCGATGCGAGATGTGGTGACCTTCAGCCTTGCAAGATAGTCCACGATAGCTGCAACACGGGACTCCAGTCGGAAAACATTCATGGCAGCTTCATCGTCCATCGGAGAATCGACGGGGTCAAGGTTTGGTTCCAGCCGGCTAGTTTCTTCTTCAAAGTTTTGACAAAATTCTGCAAGGATGATCACCGAGTCAAGGCAATGGTCGAATGGAAAAACCACGGTTGGAAATGATCGCCGAGCATAGAGATTTACCTTCAAGCATAAGAAACAGCTTCTTGGCAAGACCATTCAGGAAGGCCTCCAGATCTTTTTTCTTCCCAAGAGCAGCTTTCAGATTGGCATTTTCTTGCTCAAGCTTGGCGACTGAAGCTAACTTCTCGTCAACAAGCTTGATCTTCTCAGCTAGTTCAAGGTCCTTCTTCCGTTCGGCCTCCCTCACCTTACCTGCAAGTTACAGCAAGATTAGATTTTGAAACAAATAAAGTGAAAAAGCAGTCGTCAAGGTCTCACCAAACATACCTTCGGTCTCCTCCTTTGCCTTAGTCAGATTCTCCTGAACCAGCTTCAAATTCAGCTCGAGCTGAATGTGCTTGTTTTCCAGCTCAGAGTAGCGAGCCACAAGATCACAGGAGTTCTGCGAAGAACCAATCGACTAAAATGTCAAATATAATTCACTTCCGAGTGAAAAAGGAAAAATCACGCGTTTCTAAGACTACAGCCGAATACGAGCATTCAACCGTAGTCTCGGGGACTACACCCAGTGGGTGCACTCAGCGTGCCCCCACTAATCGACCAGTCGAAGACAGAGTCGACCAGTCGACCGGTTTGTGAAACCCAGTCGCCTTAGTCGAATGACGGAGAGACTGAAATTATAAAGCCTAAGGCCGACTGCCAGCAGTCGACCTTAGCCTTGGGGACTACACCCAGTGGGTGCACTCAGCGTGCCCCCACTAATCAACCAGTCGAAGACAGAGTCGACCAGTCGACCGCTTAGTCGAATGACGGAGAGACTGAAATTATAAAGCCTAAGGCCGACTGCCAGCAGTCGACCTTAGCCTTGGGGACTACACCCAGTGGGTGCACTCAGCGTGCCCCCACTAATCCTATTTGAAGACAGAGTCGACCAGTCGACCTCAAAAAAAAACAAGATGTATTCTCTAAGACTGTAACCGACTGCCAGCAGTCGACCACAGTCTCGGGGAATACACCCAGTGGGTGCACTCAGCGTGCCCCCACCGGTTTGCGAAATCCATTCGCCGTAGTCGAATGACGGAGAGACTGAAATTATAAAGCCTAAGGCCGACTGCCAGCAGTCGACCTTAGCCTTGGGGACTACACCCAGCGGGTGCACTCAGCGTGCCCCCGCTAACACGGAGTTTAAGTCAACACACCCACTGGGTGCCTACTATAAATTCTGGAAAGAAAAGTTTTTTGATAGCATATCCTAACAGAACAAGTGGTGGTCGACTGACCTAAACATTCCTTTGAAGGGCGGAACTGGCGTCATAAACTGCCTGGCTCGCATCCCGGATGGTCTTCAACTGCTCCATCATGATTCCTGCCTGGCGTATCGCCTCCTTCGCGGCGCCAGCTTGGTCCTCTGGGACGTGGTGCGTCGTGAAGAGGGAGGGCTGCGGAGCACTCGTCAGCGGATCTGCGAAGGACACAGTGTGTCGAGTGGTGTTCTCCTCCTCCGCGACCAGAGTCTCAGGCACCGTCACATCCTGGGGCACCCTGCTGGCAGACGCTTTCCTTCTCATTCTGTGCTTTAGTGGTTCCTCGTCTTCATCGTCATCAGGGAGAGTGATAACAACATTGGATGGAGCTACAGAAAAGAATCAGAATTAGAGATCATGAGTCAGTTGACTAGAAACGGTGTTAAGAGTATAATACCAGGTTTTGAGGTTGCTGCGTCCTCCATCGCATGGTCGTCAGCCCGGGCCGAGGTCTCAGAAGTAGCAGCACTGCAACTCCAAAGAGTCAGTCGACTAACTCCAGCGCCAACCAGAGATAAAGTTCACACAAAACAAGAAGACGTCAGCAATATGATTACCCTGATATGGTGGGGATGGACACCTTCATCTTCGGCAGGTGCTTGGTCGGCTTCGACGGGGCCGCCCTGGGCTGCTTCGGCGCCTTTTCAGTCGGCGCCGGAGAGGTGGTTCGGGGGCGCTTGGTCGACTGAGTAACAGTCGCGACCCCCTCGCCGTGTTCAGTTGCAGGGTCATGAACAAGTTTCGACCGCCTTTCCGAGCGCGGTGGTGCGACCTCCTCCTCCTCCTCCTCTTCGCCGTCCTCATCGTCATCATCATCATCGTCATCGTCATCATCATCGGCCTCGGCGGCATCCGAGTCCCACTCCTCCTCCTGACTCTCGCCCCCGCTCGCTTCTCCCTCCTCAGTCGGAGCCTGCGCTCCGTTGGGCATTGAGTACAGTTCAGTGAGGGCCTGATGGACAACAAGACAAAGATCAGTCGACCGATCGACAGAGAAAACAGAAATAAATACGACAAAAATATAATGGGAAGTGGAGCAGACATACCTTGTTTGGGTCACTGTGGCAGTCGAGTGGAGGAATCCTTCTGGCTCCGCGAGGGTTATCTTTGTTCCCAGTAACAGCGGCCATCCACCTTTCCAGAGTGGCATCGTCGACTGTTTCTGGGTTAACCCGAGTCACGTCCTTAGTCCCACAGTACAACCACATGCAGTGGCTCCGGAACTGAAGAGGTTGGATTCGGCGCCTAAGGAAAACTTCCAGGAGATCCATGCCCGTCACTCCCTCCCGAACCAACTGAACTACGCGCTCCATCAACATCTTCACGTCAGCTTTCTCCTCCGGAATCAGCTTCAGGGAGGAGGGCTTGTTCACTCGGTCCATGGTAAATGGAGGGAGCCCACTCGACTGCCCCGGTGTCGACTCGTCCTGGCAGTAGAACCAGGTCGACTGCCAGCCTCTGACTGACTCGGGAAATGTCATAGCTGGGAAGGTGCTCTTGTTTCTCACCTGGATCCCCAGACCTCCACACATTTGGACCACTCGGGTTCTTTCGTCGCCTGGACTCGCCTTCTTCACAGTTTGAGAGCGACATGTGAATATGTGCTTGAACAAGCCCCAGTGCGGTCGACAGCCCAGAAAACTCTCGCACATGGACACAAACGCGGCAAGATAGGCGATAGAATTCGGGGTGAAGTGGTGGAGTTGCGCTCCAAAAAAGTTCAAGAAACCACGGAAGAAAACGCTCGGCGGCAAAGAGAATCCGCGGTCGACATGGGTAGCCAGAAGCACGCACTCACCCTCTTCCGACTGGGGCTTCCACTCTTTCCCCGGAAGCCTCGCAGCTCCATGGGGGATCAGGCCCTCGTTGGCCATGTCGAGGAGGTCCTTCTCCGTGATGGTCGACTGGATCCAATCTCCCTGGACCCAGCCTTTCGACAGGCGGGATCTGGACGAAGACCCACCGCGGCTGGTGGATCTCCCCTTCGCCTTCTCCGTCGCCGACGCCTTCTTCGCGCGCTCCACCGCCGCCGTCTTCTCCTTGACCATGGCTTCCGGCGAGGCGCGTGAGGAGAAGTGGTGCTGGGGCAAGAGCGAGCGCGTTGGGCGGAGACGAAGGAGGCAGAGAGAGAGAATGCTGAAGCACTGTTCAAAAAACCCCCGCTGGGCGCATTTATAAGATCCCTTCCGAGTGGATGATAGGTGGACCCGGCAGATCTAATCATATCCTGGAACTGTTACACGGGCGAGATACGTGGCGAAGAAAGCGGCACGAGAATCGAGGCGTCTATGTCCCGTCCCATCCGAACGCCGCAGTCCGCTCCGCTTCGCGCGTTTCCCCAAATTTCGCATCCCGCGGAATCCGCTAACGGCAGATCAGTCTGTCAGGCGCGGGATTTCCTGCGATCCGTCGCTCGGAAATCGACGAATCCCGAAAGATCACTCGACGAAAGAAAAGAATGGATCGAGTCGACTGAAGGCGAGTTGCTCACTATCAACGAAGAGATTCTCTGGATTCAGGACAACGCACGACCAGTGTGCAAAGGTCAATCGGAAACAGCATCAACTCCTCCGTCACTCAAAGCCTCAAACCATTCGGGGGCTAATGATGGGGTCATGTACCTAGGGTAGGGTCACAGGCCTGATCTAAGTACCCTGCCCAAGGACACCCTTAGAAGAGGTCACCTTCCAGTCGACCAACGATGGATTCACTCGACTGACTTGAAGGACTCGACCACGAAGACTCACTCGACTACCAGGAGGTCAAAAGGCACTCTGCACTGCAACGGCCTGTAGTTAAGTAGACTTTATGATAGTTAAGACACTTTATGTGGGACGTTACCAGTAACGCCCCGGACTAAATACACCTTAAACCCTTCATTACGTGGGCTGGCTGGGGTCCTGGCGCACTCTATATAAGCCACCCCCCTCCACAGGCAGAAGGGTTCGGCACCCTATAGCTCATATACACACAATCCACTCGACCGCCTCCGGGCTCCGAGACGTAGGGCTTTTACTTCCTCCGAGAAGGGCCTGAACTCGTACATCTCTCGTGTTACAACTTCTCCATAGCTAGAACCTTGCCTCTCCATACCTACCCCCCACTCTACTGTCAGACTTAGAACCACGACAGGTATACCTTCTACCTCAGATCCGAAGGCAAGATCTTTGTTGCCAAGAACGGGTCCTTTCTGGAGAAAGAGTTTCTCTCAAAAGAAGTAAGCTGTCGGAGGAAAGTAGAACTTGATGAAGTACTGCCTCTTGAAGCGGAAAGTAGCGCAGCTCAGGAAGATGTTTCTGTGGTGCCTGCACCGACTAGAGAGGAAGTTAATGATGATGATCAAGGTTTTTCGGATCAAGTTGCTACTGAACTTCGTAGGTCCACAAGGACACGTTCCACACCAGAATGGTATGGCAACACTGTCCTGGAAATCATGTTGTTAGACAACGGTGAACCTTCGAACTATGAAGAAGCGATGGCGGGCCCAAATTCCAACAAATGGCTTGAAGCCATGCAATCCGAGATAGGATCCATGTATGAAAACAAAGTATGGACTTTGACAGACTTGCCCGATGATCGGTGAGCGATAGAAAATAAATGGATCTTTAAGAAGAAGATGGACGCGGATGGTAATGTTACCATCTACAAGGCTCGGCTTGTCGCTAAGGGTTATCGACAAGTTCAAGGGGTTGACTACGATGAGACCTTCTCACCCGTAGTGAAGCTGAAGTCCGTCCGAATCATGTTAGCAATTGCCGCATTCTATGATTATGAGATATGGCAAATGGACGTCAAAACGGCATTCCTTAATGGCTTCCCCAAGGAAGAATTGTATATGGTGCAGCCGGAAGGTTTTGTCGATCCTAAGAATGCTAACAAGGTATGCAAGCTCCAGCGCTCCATCTATGGGCTGGTGCAAGCATCTCGGAGTTGGAACATTCGCTTTGATGAAATGATCAATGCATTTGGGTTTATGCAGACTTATGGAGAAGCCTGCGTTTACAACAAAGTGAGTGGGATCTCTTTAGCATTTCTCATATTATATGTGGATGACATACTATTGATGGGAAATGATATAGAACTTTTGGAAAGCATAAAGGCCTACTTGAATAAATGTGTTTCAATGAAGGACCTTGGAGAAGCTGCTTACATATTAGGCATCAAGATCTATATATAGAGATAGATCAAGACGCCTCATAGGTCTTTCACAAAGCACATACCTTGATAAGATATTGAAGAAGTTCAATATGGATCAATCCAAGAAGGGGTTCTTGCCTGCATTGCAAGGTGTGAAATTGAGCTCGGCTCAAAGCCCGACCATGGTAGAAGATAGAGAAAAGATGAGTGTCATCCCCTATGCCTCAGCCATAGGGTCTATTATGTACGCCATGCTGTATACCAGACCTGATGTAAACCTTGTCGTAAGTTTGGTGGGAAGGTACCAAAGTAATCTCGGAATGGAACACTGGACAGCGGTCAAGAATATCCTGAAGTACCTGAAAAGGACTAAGGATATGTTTCTTGTTTATGGAGGTGACAAAGAGCTCGTCGTAAAGGGTTGTGTCGATGCTAGCTTCGACACCGATCTGGATGACTCCAAGTCACAAACAGATACGTGTATATTTTGAATGGTGGGGCAGTAAGCTGCGGTCCATATCCTCTTCCAATGCCGATTCACTCTTCGGGTGTGGAATGATATTATTCCGTGGCTTGGAATGCACCACGTCAACACGACCACCTGGGCGACGACGGTCTCGGTGAGAGACTGGTGGACCAGCAGCATACACATTCGGGTTGGATCTCCCAAGGCGTTGGCCTCTCTGATGATGCTCATCTCATGGGATATTTGGACCGAATGCAATGCTAGAGTCTTCCGTAACACGGCCGTCCCTTCGATGGTTCTCATTTCCAAGATTAAAGAGGAGGTGCCTCTTTGGGCTTTGGCCGGTGCGAAGCAGTTGGGTATTGTAATGCCGCGGGAGTAGTTCTCTCTTGTTTCGCCGCTTTGCGGCTTTGTTCTAAAACTTCTTCCTTGTTCAATGAAATGGCAAATCTGTTGCCTTGTTTCAAAAAAATGTTGGAGTTGGCAGAGACCATGATCCTGGTCTGGCGAGCCTTGTCGGAGTTGGAAATGGCCGCGCCATCCGTCGCGTGGGCTTTTGCATTTTACACTAAACGTGTAGAGATAAATCTGGATGGAAATTTCTTTCAACACAAAATATCCACATCTGAAATATCATCACACGTAGTATATACCCTGAAACAAGATGGATAAAAATATAGAAGATTGTAAGAATATTTTTGGCTAATCAATAAAGCTACGATTCCTTCAAAAAAAACTCACCCGCAAAAAAAAACTCACACATGCGGGAGTTTGGGGTTTAATTACAGAGCCAGTGCACTGCCGCGCGCGTTGAATTTCCAGTCGCATCGATGTCTCCATGGCGCACATTAGTTTCAGGATACATATGGATAGGCAGGCATGTAATCTACAGCTCGGTCGAGCAGCATGTCCATGGGCGACAGAACATACGTAGATATCAATAATAATCTTTTTTCAACGAAAAATCAGAACTATTATATAAGTTTTTTTTTATGAAAAGGGGTTTCCCCCCACCCCAACTTTATAGAAAGCCAAGGCAGAAAACCAGGCACGGACCGTTAACAGCGCTCGGTGACAGAGAGTAGCTGCCACAGATAGGAAAGGGTTTAAAAGACTGCCCTATTACAAGTTCTTGGGTAGTTCATACCAAACAGACATAACCAGGGAGTAACCCGCTAGCTAACATGAAGATAAACTAGCTACGACTACAGCCCGGCGACGGCACATTGGAGGGAAGCACTAAGATCTCCACGCGATTCTAAGCAATTCCCCTCTTCGGTGGTCCAAAAGCCTTAAGCACCGGAGAAGTAGCGCACCCTGAGTTTCTGAGCATAGTATTTTCCATTTCTTGATCGTCACCCCCAACAGGTCCCAGACACACCGTATACTTCGCCATCTTCGCCCCTGGAAAACAAAATCATTTCGAAAACGCCATAAGCTCCACAAGGCAGCAGCAGTAACAATGTTCAATGCTTCAAGATGTTTTCTTCTCTTCCAGAAAGAAGTCAATCGATCAAAAGAGTTAGGAATATCAACCCTAAAGATATCAGCAACTAGAATCCAAACATTTTCAACAACAACGCAGTCAAAAAACAGATGTTGGATAGTCTCAGGTTCGCTGCAAAAGACACAGGACATGTCCTCAACATGTCCCCGCTTAGCCAAATTATCTCTGGTCAAGCTCTTGTTATAATAAATTAGCTTATAAAAGGATTTGGTCGAGTATTTGTTAGAAGAGTCCAACATCCAAAGAGGTTGATCTGGAGAGCCAGACAGACAAACTGGTTCAACAATCTTGACAAGTTCCTCCCATTTTACTAATGCACTTTCTATGACACATCTCCTAAATGTTAGCCGCAACTCACCATCCACCCAGACCTGCGCCAGGGTAGCATCTTGTTGCTGGCAAATATTGTATAGATCCCAAAATGCAGTTTTTAAAGAACAATCTCCTGTCCAAATGTCATGCCAGAAGGCAATGCTTTTCCCATCCCCAGGGACCCATCTATAGAAATTCTTAGCAGCTGCAAGAGCCCAAGATAAGCTTTTCATGAATGGAGAACCAAGAGCCACCCTAGTATTAAAGAAATTAGGGCAAGTAGTGTTATATTTATACTTCAGAATTTCCTTCCAATCACTGTTTCTCTCATCATAAAATCTTTTTCCCCACGATGCCAAGAGGGCCATGTTAAATTCCCTAAGATTGGGTACCCCCATACCACCAAACTCTTTTTTCCTAGAAATCAGCCCCCAATTAGCAAGGTGATACTTATGAGAACGCCCCATGTTACCCTAGAAGAAGTGAGACATATCAATTGCCCATTTGGGAAATTTCATAATAGACATAAGATAAGCAGGAATACTAGCAATGCAGGTGGTAAGCAAAATCAATTTTCCTCTATAAGATAGAGATCTTCCCAACCAACCTGAGATGTTCTTAATAATCCTATCAATAATGGGTTGAAGGTCCTCCCTCCTTAATTTTTTAAAATGAAGGGGGACACCTAAATACTTAAAGGGGAAAACCCCCAGCTGGCAGCAAAAGACTTGAGCAAATTCATTGGACAGCTGCTCAGAGATGTTAATAGCATGTAGATCACTTTTATGGAAATTAATCTTCAAGCCAGACAGATTTTCAAAACATGAAAGAATCCACTTCAAATTCCTGGCATATTCCAATGAGTTCTCCAAAAATAGGATGGTGTCATCAGCATATTGCAAGCTGACCACACCACCTGGGAAGGTATATGGCAGAAGCCCAAGAATCAAACCAATACTTGTAGCCTTTTGAAGCATTTTTGAAAACACATCAACAACTAAATTAAACAGGAGGGGTGAGTGAGGATCACCCTGTTTCAAGCCTTTCCCCAAGAGAATTGGGGACCGTTAGAATCATTAATCCTAACCTGAAAAGTACTTTGATGAATGGTGGATATAACCTAATCCACCCATTTAATACCAAAGCCTCTAGAAAGAAGCATCTCCTTCAAGAAATCCCAGCCAACTCTATCACAGGCTTTCTCATAGTCTAATTTGAGAATCAAGCCAGCAGTCCCAGGCCTATGAACTTCATGAATGACCTCATGAGCCATAACTACACTTTCCAAAATGAATCTCCCTTTGATAAACGCAGTTTGATTAGAGGAAATGAGCCTGTCACATAAGGGAGAGGCCCTAGTGGTCATAGCTTTAGAAAAAATCTTAATGGCACAATTACTAAGGCTAATAGGCCTGAAATTCTTCATGTCTCTAGCCATAGGGATTTTGGGAATAAGGGTAATAATGGCATGGTTGAGCTTATATATATCAAGGGTACCACTTTCAAAATCTCTAACCATCCACATAAAGTCTTTTTTAATCAGGTCCCAAAAGGTTTGGTAAAAAAGAAAGGACAGCCCATCAGGGCCAGGAGCACCACTAGCATAAGAACTCATCACAGCTTGTTTGATTTCCTCCTTAGAGAAAGGTCTCTCCAGGTGCTCCCTCTCATCAGTACTAACCATTTCATCCTCAGACCAGAAGTTAGCATCCAAATGGATATCAGGTTTGGGTTCAAAGGAAAATAAATCTTTATAAAAAGAGGTAGCCACCTCAAGCATCTCTCTGGTCGAAGTGACCACACCATCAGGACTGTTTAACTCAGAAAGATGGTTCTTTATGTGTCTGTGATTAGCCAGTGCATGAAATAAGCATTATTCCTATCACCTTCTAGGATTTTCCTATCTCTAGATCTCTGCCAAAGGGCAGTTTCCTCTTTCTTCCACAATTCATCTAGCTCTTTCTTAATCTCTTTCATCCTGTCATAATCAGCAACAGATAATTGATGGGTTTCAGACATGACATCCAATATATCAAACTCCAGAAGGAGTGCCTTCTTCTTCCTCTTAAGAGTTGCTTCCCTATTAATACTCCACCCCTTAATTTTTTTCCTAAGATTCTTAGTTTTAAGCATCCAATTATCAGCTGAGGATTTGACTGAAGACACAGAGTTCCAGGCTTCCACCACCATTTGATGAAAGTCTGGTTGTGAGAGCCACCATTTCTCAAACCTAAAAGGCTTGGGGGTGGTTGGGGCTCTGGCACCAGTATCCAGGACCAAGGGAGTGTGATCACTCCCCACCCTGGGAAGAGCAACTAAAGTGGAAAAAGGAAAATGGGTATCCGAGTCCACAGATATGAACACTCTATCCAACACAGCAAAGACAGGGGAAACCTGATTGTTAGACCAAGTAAACACCCTATTGGAGATAGAAATCTCCATCAATGCCCACCTATTGATCCAATCATTAAACAAAAAAACAGTTTGTTGATTAACCAAACCACTACTCTTCTTCTTATCATTCCTAACCAAATTAAAATCTCCACAAATCATAACAAGATAAGAAGCATTAGTCAAAGTATCATGCAGTTCAGTGATAAAGTCCATCTTAAATTCAGGGTAAGCAGACCCATAAACCAGCACCAACTGCCAAATGAAGCCATCAGATTTATTTTTTATGGTAGCAACAATGGAGAACCTTTGATTAATAAAACCAACCACCTTGAAGCAAATTTTTTTGAAACCCACAAGGATCCCCCCTGCAGTATTATCAGCTGGCAAGAAGTGCCAAACAAAATTATCAGATTTATCTATGGACTTGAGGAAACCCTCAGAAATGATTTCTCTCTTAGTTTCTTGAAAACCAATAAAATCAGGATTAGATTTGGCAATGGTATCACACAGGCACTGAATCTTCCCATGTTACCCTAAACCTCTAATATTCCAAATAAGACCTATCATTAATTAATTTTGAAAGGATGGGACAAGCCACAAGGCTTAACTTTAGTTAGAACAATTGGTGTTCCCCTGGAAGCATCAGTAGTGCCCACTGATTCCAGGAGGGAGGCACCATTAGGTGTACTAACTAAATCACTGGAATCAATATCAAGGTTATCAGGAAGCACAATTTCAGGGTTATTGTTG
The DNA here is from genome assembly GCF_002162155.2 of Triticum dicoccoides. NCBI lineage: Eukaryota > Viridiplantae > Streptophyta > Magnoliopsida > Poales > Poaceae > Triticum > Triticum dicoccoides. Next base: position 747,339,334 of record NC_041386.1, on the reverse strand, counting down.
GCAAAAAGCAAACACCTCTCTTTCTCTACAGCTATCATCTCATCAATAGTAAGGTTCTTTTGAAAGTCATCCCCCCCAATCACCAAATTCATTTGACTCATCTAATTAGCAAGAATGTTCTTATCCATAGTAGAGAAGGATTTACCTTTGAATGTGGGTGGGATTTCCAGATTCTTCTTTCTCTTATATGCTGCAACTTTTTCCATGATGTTAACATTGCCATGGCCTCTGGTAGCAGGTTTTTTTGTCACAACAGGCCCCCATCTCGACTTGATCTCACGACCAGCCTCTCCATCTTTGACTTGAGTAAGTGATTCCAGCAGAGATCTCTTCCAAGTTTCACTCTAGAGAATTTGGACAGCCTCAGGAGGGAGAACCCCCAACTCATCTTCTGTTTCCTCATTTTCAGAATCACACATGTCCACTGATCTCAACAGAGCCTCACAATATTCCATATTCTTAGTGTTCTTCTCAGGAGTTATGTTTACAGAACCTTCCTTAGTAGCAGGAGTTTTGTAAATAACATCCCCATCTGTTTCACCACAGTTCAAGGTTTGAGTTGTAAGCTTACTCACTTGCCCAGGAACATGTTCATGTCCATCAGAAGATGAACCATCAAGGATAACTTTTGACAAGGCACACTTCAGAATAAATTCTTCCTGATCAGTATCTATATCATCCCTCATGGGTGCAACCACCATCCTCTGGGTACCAAACTTGTTTGAAGAGTTTTGTTTGGATGAGAAATTGGCTTTGTCAAGCTCATCAATAGCTAGGTCACCACCTCCTGATCCATCAGAAACATGATCACCCTGTGTACCATCATGCCCTCCTATCTGATCCTCCTCAGCCTCCCCATCTTCCTCAAAATCATCTTCCTCCCCATCCACATCAATGACAGAATCAACCCCACCTGTTTGTTCAAAGCCCTCCATAGTAAAGCCAAGCAAAAACAACTTCTTCTTCATCTCAATCAGTCTTTCAAAAGGAATTTTGGTTGGATCTCTGCAAGCTATCTTAACTCTGACATTCTCAAAAAAGGTTATGAACATCCCATTCCAGTCCACATCTGTAAGCGCCCCAAACAACGACGCAATCTGAGCAAATACTTTCCAAGTGCACCACTTTGGAGGAATACCTTCAATCAAAACCCAAGCTTCAATCAACTCCCCAAATGGCTCACATCCACCTTTCCATTCAGTTAGAGTCACATTGACATCCTGTGGCAGGGAGAACCCAGGCAGCTCAATAAGATCTTCCACTTTCTTCCATGGAGGAAACCTGACCAAAAAGGTCTTACTAGATAGCCCTCTGATTTGCCAGGGCCAATGTTTAGTTTTACAAAAGGTAGCGGATAGCAATTCCATCAGCTTAGCACCATTCACTTCCCCTTTTAAGATGTTAACTACTGCGCAGTTCTGGAAGTTTAACCATTTGGACTCATTTGAAACAGGGACATCAACATGGTAAAAACCAAGACCTTGAGCTCCACTACCAAAAAAGGCAGCAGTAGGTTGAACCTTAGACCATGCTGCACAATTGTTGACATTATGATTCTGCTGACAGATAAAACAGGCCTTCGGCTTCACACAGTTTCCAACATAGTGTCCCGGCCCACCACAATTAAAGCAAATCATGTCTTTATACCTAGGATCAAGAACTTGTTCTGTTTCAACCTCTACAGACTGGGATGACTGTACCTGAGCAGATCCAGCGGTTGAGGCTGCGGATCTGGTAGGCTTGGGAGCAGGGTCCTGCTCTTTTGCTGCAGGCGCGGCTGGTTTCCTTCCAGCAAGTGCAGCAGGCTTCTGCCCTGCCCCCTTGGTTGGGGCAGTTGGGTAGCTGCTCCCCCCGGCACGACGATCTGCCATCTTCACCCCTCGCTTAACAGCCTCGGGGAGGGAGATAGAACCAGGGCCAATCCCCTCACGAGCAACCTTGATTTGTTTGGGAGATGGATCGAAAGGGCGACGGGTTGCAGGAAAACAATCCGCAGCCGAAAAGGCTTTGCTCTCAACGAGGTCTCTCCAGATCCAGCAAAGGAGCCCGGATTTTTGGTGGTCTTGCGGTTGAGGAGTAGGGTTTCTAGGGGGGCGGCAGCGAGGGGGAGAGGGAATGAGCCAGAGCTGGCCAAAGTGCTCCTCTACGTTTTCTAGGGATTCAACTTTACGTAATCCCCTCGTTCTATCCGCTTTCACCCCAACGACACGTAACTTGACCGTGGGCCCAAGCAAAGCTGGACACACCCTGTGGGGACGGCACGGAGATTTCGCTCCTGGGATGGGGTTGGGATTCAAATCCTGGCCGAGCCCCTCGCCGGAAAAATCCTCCGACGAGGTCTCGAGCGGGGCGACCGGGGGCTCTCGTCGCCCCTCCCAGCCCTCCCCTCCCCCTCCTCCCCTTCCGCCGCCATCGGCCTGGGCCACTGGACCTTGCCCGCGTGGTGCCAGCGGCGGCGGCCCCGGCCTCCCCCCCCCCGCATGGCGCCTCGGCTCGGGCGGTGGCCGACGGGGGTGCTCCTCAGCGACTATGGATCCGGCGGCGGCACAACTCCCTAGGCGGCGCAGTGCTGGGTGGCGTGCGGGCGGTGGCACGGCCGCTTGGCGGCGGGGCGACGCGGTGGCTAGCGGCGGGCCTTCCCGGCCCAGATCTGGGCCCTTTTCGGCTCGATCTGGGTCTGGGCGGGCCTGGCCTTGTCTGCTTGCGGCCTCTCCGGCGGGTCGGGGGCGTGACTCGTGCGGGGGATGGTGGCGACGGTGGCTCGCGTTCTGCAGCGCGGCGACGGGGGCTTCGCTAGCCCGTTTCGGGCTCGGCTGGGCCAGGGGTGGCCCGGTTTGCCCCTGTGCTGCGTCCGGCCGGATCCCGCCGGGGGTGGTGGAGGATGTCCCCTCCTGCGAGGCTGCTGATGTTGCCGCTCTTGGTTCCTGGTTGCGTCGTCCTGTTTCCGTCGGTCCCGTTTCGTTTGCCATGGTGAGACAGCGGTGTGTTTGGTGGCGCGGGATGGATCGTCTGGGGTCGTGGTTGGTTGGTGGTCGGGAGAAATCCTTGTCGGCAGGGCCGGCACCGACGCGGTGACGCTCGTGGGCGCCGTCGTGCCTTCCTGAAGGGCGTCGAGCATACCCCTTCCACCTCACCCCTCGCGTACCGGGGGAAACCCTAGGACATGTCTGGGCAACAGCGTCGTCATCGTCGCGATCCTTTTTGAGGGTGTTGTTTGGTATGCGGCGGTCCGGAGTGCTAGGAGCGTGGTGGTCTTATCCGGTGGGCGCGGCGGTTGCGGGTCCTCATCGTTTTCGTTGATCCGCCGTTGTTGGCATTATTTTCTCTTCAGTTTCTTTTTTTGTTTCTTTTGGGCTTGCTTGTGCTGAGGTCCCAGCATTTGTATCGTGTGGCCGTGGTTTTATAATATAAAGCGGGGGGCAACCCTTTTTCGGTAATATAAAACATCTTAACCATAATAAAAATTACATCGAGATCCATGGACCACCTAACGACCATTGCCGCTGTCACAACAAGCCGCCGACGCGTCGCTGTTGCCGCTCTCATATCGGAGCCGGCCTGACCTTGTCGATGACAGCCGGGAAGTCTTCATGCACATGGCCCTAAGGACCAGCGCCCTGGAGCCGCAGTCGTCGCTGTTAAATCCTTGAATAGATCCTAAGAACATGACACCGAATACCGCCGTTATGTACGCACGATGAGAAACCTAACCTCGCCGCCCCGAGGAGCATGCAGAAATCTATGCTGCAGCTCCGTCTAATCCGTCCCAACGGACAAACTTAAAGAGGATCGAATTGCGAAAGACTCACTCGAAAAAGAAGATAAAGAATAAAAGTTTGAAAACTGCAATCCTTTCGCGTGGAGCGCACATGCCAGAGAACTCGGCAAAAACAGCATCGTTGGCTCCGTTCCGTCTAGTGTTATTATTATTATTTTTGCTGTGCACTAGGTTTGATACTTGGCGAAAACTTTGCCAACCGCTTGTTGAATGGTACTCGGCAAAAAATCTGTTTGCTGAAGTGTGTATGCTGAGTACCCTTTGCTGAGTACAATACTTGGCAAAATTGTTACAGAGTCTTTTGGGCCTTTGCCGATTTTTTTTGGCACTTGGCAAAGGCGCAGATTCGAGTAGTGCAGTTTGTTTTCATGAAATACTTATATAGGTGCAAGGTAAATCAGATTAGTGGGCCGCCGGAGCAGAGGCCGCGTTTGGACAGATGGCAGCGCTTTTTTTTGAGATAATTGCATCTATAGTCCTTGTACTCGCTGGTTACGTCCACTTCAGTCCTGGTACTTGCGTATTGCATCAATACGGTCCCGGTACATGAAAATACGTCGTCAATACCACTGGTGGAAAAAGGGCCTTTGGTCGCGGTTCGCAACTGCCATTAGTCGCGGTTGCGCAACCGCGACCGAACGGGTGCGACTAAAGGCCCCACCCTTTAGTCGCGGTTGCTTAAGAACCGCGACTAAAGGCCCGTCCACGTGGGCGCCAGGCGGCCGTCGGGGCGGAGGACCTTTAGTCGCGGTTCTTCTGGCCAACCGCGACTAAAGGCCGCCGCAGGTTTAGGGTTTTAGCCCCCCCTAAACCTGTTTTCTGTTTAATTTGTATTGTTTTATTTCTTTTGTGCTTTATTTTAATTTTGAAGGAGTTTCACATATTCTACGATACTACATACATGCATATGAATGTACAATTTCAAACAAATTTGAAATTAGAATCAAAAAGAATTCAAGAGGAATATACAATATATATTCAATATCATCGGATGACCATATACAATTTTGAACAAGTTTCCATACATAATTTAATGCATATAAAGTTCTACGTCCTCGTAATGGTGTTCTCCTTTAGGATGGAGGACTTCCCTCCTGAACCATCCAGCTAGTTCCTCTTGAAGTGGTCGGAAGCAAGCTTCTGGACTAAGCATCATCCGGAGGTTATTCCTCTGAGCATTGGTATCACTCGGAACCCGCTCAGAGGTGTATCTCCGGATCATCTCACAGACATAGTATGCACATAGATTGGTCCCCGCTGGCTGAATATCCTCACCATTCTTAGCCTTTGCCCTTTTGAATTCTAGCTCTTTTTTGAATTCACCGACCTTTGTATCTACGAACCGTCTCCAAACCCTACGAGGCAAAGAAAATTAAATGAACAAGAGAGTTATTAGTTACTTGATATTAGGAAATGAACGAAATAGGCCGATCGATATAGAGCGCAAATGAATGAAAATAATTACTTCTGCAGCATTCTTCTCATGTCGACCCAAAGCTTTGGATCCTTATTCAGAGAGTCGTGGACGAGACATTCTGAGGTGTCAACTTTAATTACTAGCAGAATCCAATGGAACCTGCGGACACGATACATGCACAGTACGTCATGCATAACTCATCGATTAGCGGGCCACATACCATGCATGGAGTAAACAAAAGAGAATGTGCTCAAGACAGAAACACTCACCCAAAATGGTAAGGAAATAGAATATCACTTTTGAGTTCCTGCTTTGTAAGAAACTGCCACAGGTCTGCCTCCATGTCGGCGGGGTGATGCTCCAACACATATCCATTAACGATGTGTGGGTCAATGAACCCAACATCATGGATGTTCCTTACTCTGCATTCCTTAATCTTCATTCTGCATGTATAATAGCGGACACAACAATATAGTTAGGACATATATATAGTGCAGGCAATATGAACGAGATGGGGTAGAAATAAATCACTTACAGAACGTAGCAACTGATGATAGATTTGTCGAGCTCGCGCAGATTGAAAAGCTGGAACAATTCACTCAGATGAATTTGTACATAGTAATGTTTGAAGTGATGCTCATATCTAACTTCCGCATAAATATATTCTTTGGCGTTTTTATTTTTTATGTAACCCTTGTACCATTTCAGCAGACCTTTCATTTGTGGAGGTAGATCCTCTTCCTACGCAGGCTCGATGAGAGGCCCATTCTTCACATATGTAATTACTACCTCCTTCACTGGCGCCTCATCAAGGCCTAACAGTTCACGAAGAGTAATACCTAAGTTGGCCGCTTGTTCTCTGGCACTCATTACAGTCAATCCATGTGCTGCCGCAGCTGCTATGATATCGGGGTCATCCGGACCGGCGGCTTTCACTATAAGCGGGGCAATCGATTGTTTACTTTGTTCCCCGAGCTGGGCAACTCGTTTCCCGCTTTTTTTACTTTCTAATTCCATTTTCTCGGCCTCCTCCAAGGCTTTGTTCTCCTGGTTCTCCGCCCGCTCTTTCTTCTCCTTCAACATGAGTGCCTGCCTACGAAGTTCACGTGCATAGTCGTCAGGCAGATTCTTCGCGGCTTGGGACGGTGTGCTCAAAAATGACTTAGCCCACTTCTTTTGGTCATCAGAAAATACTGGCTTGGGCTCGGGCTCTCTTTTCTTCTTGCAGTCCGCCTTCCATTTCTCATGATCAGCAGCCGCGGCCGCGGCAGTTTCCTCGGCACTACGTTCCCAAGGCCTTGTGGGGAGAGGCTTCAATGATGGCTCCGGTACCTTTGTGGTCTTAGGTACATAAGGGTCCGGGTTAATAATCCAGGACTGCTTCTGCTTCTTTGCCGGAGGTGGATTGGGGGGCGGCGTCTGATCACCCGCCGGACGAGGACTGGGGGGCGGCGTCTGATCACCCGCCGGACGTTGTGGACTGGGGGGCGTCGGCTGACGTGACGGAGGTGTAGGTGAACCGCCACCACCGTAGGGGGGTGGACTTGTTGTCCTTGGCGCCTCGCCTGGAAACTTGATAAACTTCTTTTGCCATAGAATGAAATGGCGCTTGACATCTCCAAGTCTTTTCTCCCCTTCAGGTGTAGCAATGTCAATCTCCAGGTCCTCAAACCCTTGGACTATGTCCTCCACCGTGACACGAGCATAGCCATCTTGAATGGGGTTGTTGTGGTGGAGTGCTCCAGGTAAACATGGTAAAGCACTGCCGATGGCTACCTTCATGGACATGTTCCCGATAGGATAATACAGATGACATTCTTTCATCTCCTTTATATCGTCCACGGGGTAGCGAGGAGGCTCCGGTGCAGTAATTTCGACCACCAGAGGCTCCGGTGAAGTAATTTCGACCACCAGAGGCTCCGGTGCAGTAATTTCGATCGTCGGTGCATCTGCACCAGCCGGTGGGGCCTCCGTGGAAGCCACACTGCTTCTTCGCTGCTGGCTTCTGAGATCCGCTGGATGATCTTCATGCTGCGCCCGAGCTGCATCTCGTTCGGCTACTAGTACACTCACGGTTTTCTTCATCACATCCATTTCCGATGCCAACCGCGCCACAACATCTGCTTCCCGATCCATCTTTCTCTTCCGGCTTCTGTAACCGTACGGGTCATCGTTCTGGGGGAACCCTATTTTCCACGGAATGTGCCCCATGCCTCGTACACGTCCTCCGTGTTCAGGATTCCCGAGGGCTTTTGTCAGCGCGTCGTTCTCTCTGTTGAACTTGATCTTCCCCTCTTGAGCATCCCTCATTGCGTCAATAAGGGCTTGGGTGGGTTTAATTATTTTGCCCCGGTAAACACAGTCCCCTGTCTCCGGGTTCAGCGTTCCCCCATGCCCGTACCACCAGCTTTTGGCCCTTGGGTCCCATCCCTCCATACCTGGACGGATTCCTCGCGCCCTCAGCTTGTTCTCCATCTTCTCCCACCTAGGCTCCCAAAGGCGATACCCTCCTGGCCCCATAATATGATTGTACTCCTTCTTAGCCGCATTTTCCTTATTTTTTTTGATATTTAAATGAACTGCTCCGATTTCTTTTGCTTCACAAATTCTGGCCAATCATGTTTCAGTTTCTCATATTGTCCTTTGAAATCCGGAGTCTTGTTCTGCTTGACAAAGTCATGGGCTAGATTTTGCTTGAATTTCCGGAATGCGTCAGCCATCTTATGAAGAGCGAACTGTTTGACTAGCCTCCTCCTCTCCTTGTTTTCCTCAATCTTGTTACCCTCCTCATCGAATTTGTTGTATTCCGGAGGTAGAACGAAATGTTCCATAAGCTTTTTGAAGCAATCTTTTTTTGTTCTCTTATCGACAAAAGTGAAACCAGCAATTCGTGCCTTCTTTGGCTTATTCCACTCCTGGACGGTGATCGAGACGTTGTCTCTAACAATGGCTCCGCATTGGTTGACAAACTTGGTGGCGTTCTTGCGGGGCTCCAGCGGCCTGCCGATTGCACTGTCGACAACCTCGATGGTGCATGTTTCTCCTTGTTTCATCGTCTTGGTTGCGCCACGCTTTGATGACGTACTCGATTGTTTCGACGATCCGGCCGAGGGCTAAAATAAGAAAGAGAGTCGCGCGCGTTAGTCCACACATATTTATTCAAATCAGTTAGTTTGTATCACCAGAGGCTCAATGTATAAATATATACCTCGGCGTCGGAGGTGGTTGCTACTTCCATTTGAAGATCGTCGTTTATCGACGTTTGTTCGGCATCATCTTGCTGACGGCGCCCTTCATCTTCACCGTCAAGGTTCAGATAATAAGAGATATCATCTTCTTCTTGTCCGGTCGGCACATATAGAATATCGCCGTTTATGATGCCGAACATATGTGCTTCACCGTCCGGATCATAGTTGTCCATAATCGGGTCAGCTCTATCGTCCGCCATTATGTCAGTCCTGAAAACATGTAGTAAAAACAAATTAATTAAGTGAAGAAGGGGGGCGGTGGCGGTGGCGGTGGCGAAAGGGCGGTGGCAAAAGGAGGGGGCGAGGAAGGGGTGGGAGAGGGTGTCGCGGTAGAGCGCGAGACGGGGCGGCAGACGACGGCGTCACGGAGAGGGAGGCGAGGACAACACACATTTATAACCCTCGCCGTCCTCTCTCGATCCCTAAAAAAAACACCACGCGCATCGCCGCCCCCCTCGCCGCCCCCTCTCCGTATATACGTTTTTTTTGTTAATTATCAAATTTTACGTTTTTTTTTGTTAATTATCAAGTTTTAAGTTATTTTACCGTTTTTGTTAAACTAATTAACTAGTTAAAATTAAAAAGAACAAAAAAAAATTCTCTCTCTCTCTCTCCACGATCTCGATCGCTCTCTGTAGAGCAGCGTTGAGGGCGGCGAGGCCGGCCCGAGGTGGATTGGGGGGCGGCGTTGAGGGCGGCGAGGCCGGCCGGCGGCGTTGAGGGCAGCGAGGCCGGCCGGCGGCGTTGAGGGCGGGC
>NC_041386.1:747301661-747325509 GCF_002162155.2 Triticum dicoccoides | reverse complement strand
ATGCATTTGTTAAAGTAACTAGCTATAAACAATAGAAATTAAACAATGAACAACACACATGCATATTTTATCAATGACACACATGCATGAAAGGTTCAAGTTGCTAACCGCGATCGAGGAGGAACCTCAAGTGTGGCTCCAACACTTCATATCATGTTTGTTTCACGCTGTTGGGCATTTCATCAAACACCTTGTGTGCATAAGAGGAACCAAAAGCAAACCTACACCCCCTTGTGAAGAGAAGTGGCACCAAATGGCTAAGTGAGTGCGCTGAACTGGTATATATAGGGGAGGAGCTTTAGTCGCGGTTGGCCAGGCCAACCGCGACTAAAGGCCTTTGGGCACCTTTAGTCGCGGTTGGCCTGGCCAACCGCGACTAAAGCCCCTCACGTGCACCAGGTGGCCACCGAGCGCCCTGGCCCAAGCCTTTGGTCGCGGTTCGTCTGCCGAACCGCGACTAAAGACTTCATTAGTCGCGGTTCCTACAGTTTCGCGACTAATGGGGCTGGACGGAAGCCTCTTTTTCTACCAGTGTACGGTCCCTGAGCTTGAAACGCCAGTCCTGGCTCTACACGTGCACGACGTACACCATACTCCGCTGTATGCCACGTCAGCCCGGGACCCACCAGTCAGGTCGGACCCACCAGTCAGCTCTAGCCCCACCTGTTATTTCGCAAATTGCCCCCTGTTCTCGTCTCGATCTCCCCTATTCTCTCCCCCCACGCTAAACAGAGGAGTGCGAGCAGAGAGCAAAACCTAGCGGCCATGGTGTGCGGCGGCGGATAATCAGCGCATCGTGCGCCCTCTGTTCGTATTGCGTGCGGCGGTTGAAGCAAGTTGGACGCCCGTTGAAAGGAGTCGACGCAGTTTGGCGGCGATGCAGGTCCGGCGACGGCGGCCCGACGGCGAGGCGGCTCCGGCGTACGGTACGTCAGTACCCAGTGTTCTTGGGTCGATTTGATGTACAATTGGGGTGAAAAAATGTTTATTTGCTGTGATTAGGCCGTTTTGCCCATGCTAGTTCTATGAATATGTGAACTGTATGCAAATTTGCAGAAATTGTTCTAGGGTTTGAGTTATTTATGTTCTTAATGTTTTTCAGATAGAGAAAGTGGATATTTCACTGTTGAGGTGATCCATGGAGGCTTTTTCTTTGGGAGTGGGCAGAATAGGTGCTATCTGGATGGCCATAATGTTTGCTTTGATTACTGTCATAAGGACATCACCTATTTCAGAATGTTTGAAGAAATAGTCGAGGAATTGGGTTATGAAATGTCAGGTAGAATAGATATCTATTGGTTGCCCCCTGGTTGTCAGCTTAATGAAGGTGGTGCACGGCTTTTGGCTAATGATATTGACGTGGACTATATGTATCTAAAGATAAATCTAGGGCACTACTTTCAAATGATATACCTGGATCATTTAGATAGCCACATTTCTGGAGGAGGAGCAGAATGGGATGATGTTGTGGCTAATCCAGCAGCACAAATCCCTCCTATTTTCAGCCCAAGGAAGAAGGAAATGAATGCAACTGAGAACAAAGATCCCTGTGAGAGCAATGTTTCTTGTGGTGTTGTGGATGAAAGTGTTGAAATTGAGAGCACTCAGTAGTTCTATGTGAAGTTGAGACCAAGGGGAAGAAAAACAGAAGAGGAGGAAGAACAATTTGCAGACTCAGATTCATCAGACAGTGATTATGTACCTGAGATTGTGGATAGTGACTATGACTTTGAGGATGGAGATGATGATCTGTTGCAGGAGGAGTTGCAACCAATGCATGACAAGAAAGGGAAGAAGGTGGTTGAGGATTGCAACTCAGAAGATGAGGAATTGAATGCTCCAGATTCAGATGAGGATGAGATGAAATTCAATTTCAAGTCTTTCACAGCAGCAGACATGCATGAACCTAAGTTCCGTGCAGGGCAGTTGTTCTCTTCTGTGGAGCTGTTGAGGAAAGCTGTGAGAGAGTATAGTTGCAAAGAGAGAGTTAACATCACATTTCCAAAGAATGACAAAATCAGGCTTGCTGCAAAGTGTGAAAAGGGTTGCCCCTGGTATATGTATGCATCTTGGGATAATAGAACAAATTCTGTCATGGTGAAAACATTTAATGGGGAACATACTTGTGAGAAAAAGTGGCAAGTTATAGCCTTTACAGCTAGGTACATTGCTCACAAATATGTGGACAAAATCAGGGCATGTGAGAAATTATCATTGAAGGCTTTTGCAGCTTTTGTGCAAGATGATTGGAACATGACAATTAAAAGGGGCAAGCTGGGGAGAGCTAGGAAGATTGCATATGATATCATATATGGAGATGAGATTGCACAATACAACTTGCTGTGGGACTATGCAAATGAGCTGAGGAGATCAAACCCTGGAAGTACTTTCCTTCTTGGACTGTCAGAGGAGGGACAAAATCATAAGTGCTACTTCTCTTTTGATGCATGCAAGAGGGGGTTCTTATGTGCTTGTAGGCCAATCATTTTCCTAGATGGTTGCCACTTAAAGACACAGTATGGAGGTGTTCTGTTAAGTGCAGTAGGAATGGACCCCAATGATTGCATTATTCCTATTGCACATGCAGTGGTGCAGAGTGAGGACACCAAAGCTTGGAGGTGGTTTCTAACTGCATTGAAGCAAGATTTAGGAATTGTGAACACTGAGTCATGGACAATCATGTCAGACAAGCAAAAAGTATGTCTTTAATTCTGTCAAATAATTAATGTGTGCTATATTTCTGTCAAATAATTCTGTGCTATGTTTCTGTCAAATAAAGAGTTATGTTTCTGTCAAATAATTCTGTGCTATGTTTCTGTCAAATAATTCTGTGCTATGTTTCATGCAGGGTTTAATAAAGGCAGTTAAAGAGTTGTTTCCTCTATCACTCACAGATTTTGTGTGAGGAATTTGTGGCAGAGAAGAAAAGGATAGCTGAGGAGAAGAAGAGACTTTGTAGGACTGCATATGATGCAGAGGAGGCAATGTTCCTTATAAATCAAGCTGAAGAGTTGGAAAGAAGGCAATTATTTCTCCAAACACAGGAGGCATCAAGGCAGGAAGCTTGGGAGCACAACAGAAACCAAGAGGAAGAAACAAGAGCTGAGGCATGTGTGCAAGAGAGAAACAAGAAGGAAGCCCAACAAATCAGAGAAGCAATGGCAGAGGAACAGAGGATGCTTGCATGTCAGTCCAAACCTTCACAAATGAAGAGAAGTGGAACTTCAAGTGCACCAAGTTCATGTAACAACATGAGAGGATTTAAAAAACCTAGAAAAGTTAGCATGTTCGATGAACTAAGGTAGGATAGGAGACATGCAGGTCAAGCTGGAGGAAAGTAGATGGTTTTTGTGTGTGTTCTGCTTATGATTAGATGTGGAACATGTTAACGAGCATGTTCTGTTCATGATCATGCTCCAGATCATGTATTTTGTGTTGTTACCACCAGATCAGTAACTTTTAGTATGGAATGTGTACTCCACCTCATATATGCAGATTATGTACTCCAGCTTATATATGCACATTATGTACTCCAGCTTACATATGCAGATTGTTTTCATGATCATGCTCCAGATCAGTAACTTTTTGTATGTAATGTACTTGTAAGATACAACACATTGTGTAATACTCCAGATCATCTCATATTTCACACAGCACATAATGACACAACAGGTACAATATTAGAAGATCATCTCAACAATACATAGATAGTCTTACATAGTCTAGCAATTACTCAATATTACATAGTCTCACAATTACTGAATATTAGATACCAAGTTCACAAAAGACACACTTAAAATAGATAGTGGTCCATAGACTACATTTGAGACATAGAAAGTGGTTCAGACTCTTTTACACCTTGGAAATCACAGATACTGCCATCGATTTGGCCAAGCACAGTGCTGAATCGGTGCTTGCGAGTCAGGTCCTCCCCTTCATTCGGCAGCCATGCATCCGGCAGGCCTTCGACGAGCAGCGGACCACGATCAGTCACCTTCATGTGACAGATCACAGGATACAGCACCGTCTTCTTCTTCCTCGGCGACGAAGGACCGTACGACGAGGCCATTTCACGGTCGACGAACTCTTCAAGCGACTGTGGAGGAGGATCAGTGCACAATGCCAGCTTAGGCTCGGGTATCTCCACGTCCACCACTTTGCCAACTTTAGATGGGTCACGGAGCCACGCCATTACCTCCAGCTCGCGCCGATTCTTTGGCGGTATGATCTCTATCAGCTCTCCGCCCAAGTCCTTCAGCAGGCCTTGCACTGACTGCTTCGACCACGCCTGATCGGGAAGGCCTTCGAAACTCAGCTTGCACTTGTACTCCAGAGCAGCCGGAGTGCCGCGAATCTCTCTTACCCAGCGCTCAAACTTGATCCACCGGCGGCAACACCTGAACTTCATCGACGATTGGAGCACCACGGTGCACTTCTCCTCCGTTGAGAACAACAACCACAGGTCATGAGGGGGGCAGGCCACCTCGATGCTCAACTCCGATGACAGCACGCCAAAGCGCTCCTGGATGGCGGCCAGCAGTGCGGCCGGCGTTAGAGCCTCCTCGCCGTCTCCTACAGCAGTGGCCAGTAGGACGAGCCCGCGGTGGCGAGCCTCAAACGCATCCATGGATGGAGTGCGCGTTAGCATGATATGGCTCCTCTCCGGCCGGAGACACGGCTCGCCCCGACGCCAAATCTCCTGCGGATAAGCCCGCGCCAGCAAGCTGCGACTCGATCCACCTCCGGAGACGAGCGCCGCAGAGAAGGTGCCGCCGTCTTCGCTCTCCGAGCCGGCGGACAGGGTGGTGGAGGTGACGCTCGCGCCGCCCATCGGAGGATTTGGGTGACGAGAAGCTAGGGATTGCGGGAGTGGAATTGGGGATTTTTTGCCCCAGGACGAAACGGCTACAGCGCCTTATCCACTCCCACGGGTGGGGCTAGAGCTGACTGGTGGGTCCGACCTGACTAGTGGGTCCCGGGCTGACGTGGCATACAGTGGAGTACGGTGTACGTCGTGCACGTGTAGAGCCAGGACTGGCGTTTCAAGCTCAGGGACCGTATTGACGACGTATTTTCATGTACCGGGACCGTATTGATGCAATACGCAAGTACCAGGACTGAAGTGGACGTAGCCAGCGAGTACGAGGACTATAGATGCAATTATCTCAAAAAAAAAAAAGCGCTGCCATCTGTCCAAACGCGGCCTCTGCTCCGGCGGCCCACTAATCTGATTTACCTTGCACCTATATAAGTATTTCATGAAAACAAACTGCACTACTCGAATCTGCGCCTTTGCCAAGTGCCAAAAAAAATCGGCAAAGGCCCAAAAGACTCTGTAACAATTTTGCCAAGTATTGTACTCAGCAAAGGGTACTCAGCATACACACTTCAGCAAACAGATTTTTTGCCGAGTACCATTCAACAAGCGGTTGGCAAAGTTTTCGCCGAGTATCAAACCTAGTGCACAGCAAAAATAATAATAATAACACTAGACGGAACGGAGCCAACGATGCTGTTTTTGCCGAGTTCTCTGGCATGTGCGCTCCACGCGAAAGGATTGCAGTTTTCAAACTTTTATTCTTTATCTTTATTTTTTTCCAAAATAGAGTCAAAATGGCCGGCATGTCTATTCATAGCAAGGGGTTAAATCTTTCAAAACTAAAGTCGTTCTTCCGTAGTGATTACTTGTGTATCAAAAAATATTGTTTGCTAATTTTTAGGACAAAGCTATCACACACTTGCAGTTTAAATCATGATCTACTTCCATGAAATCAACATAAATTCATTTAAATGTGCGAAAGCAGCTAGAAATGTAGAAAATCCATAAAACTTGGGAACTGTCCATCAAATATGGTCTACTTCCTGTGAAAATTGAAGTAGTGCTATTTTGCACTCTGTTTGTTTGTACTGGCTTCAAAAAATACCCATTTTCTGACATTTAGAAAATGATAAACGATCTTTTTTGTTACTCCCTCCTTCCATCTATATAAGGCCTAATGCGTTTTTCGAGGCTAACTTTGACCAAATGTTAGAGCAATAATATATGACATGCAACTTACACAAAGCATACGGTCAAATTCGTATGTGAAAGAAGCTTTCATTGATATAATTTTCACATTATGCATCTCATATACTATTAATCTAGTCAATAGTCAAAGGCAGTCTTGAAAAATGTATTAGGCCCTATATAGATGGAAGGAGGGAGTAAAAAAAGTTGAAAACTCTATTTGAAAACATTGTTTGTAATGGCAATACGTACCTACGCCTCTACTTTGGGCACATTTTTATAATAAACTACGCAATGAATATGGCATCACCTTGATCATCTGACCAGAAAGCCATGAATATTCCTACACGATAGCACGTTCCGTGAAGGATTTTTTTTCTTTCAAATTTGTCATATCGAAAGTTCGGTATTTTTCATCGCAATTACTACACATAATAGGACAGCATGCGGGAGGATTGCATTTTTCAAACTTGTAATCATTTGTTTTTCTAAAACGTGGTCAAAATGGGCGGCATGACTATTCATAGCGAGGAGTAGAATCTTTCAAAACTCCAAGTGGTTCTTCCATATAGTGAATGTCAAAAATAAAAAAGGCAATGCTCCTACCTGTTCCCCTCCTTTGTTATCAAAACGGTTGTAGCTAATTAACAAAGGAGGTATTGAATGTCATCGAAAATAAATAAAAAGGCAGCCCTCGTGCCGGTTCCTAAAATAGATAAATGTAATTATATCGCTAGTTGGAGGTGGTTTGTGACAAAAAAGAAGGAAAAAAAAGGATCAGGTTGGATGGATTTGGCGGTTAATTAACAACATAAAACTCTTCCCGCTCCAATCCCATCCGCCTTATCCTCACTTGCTCTCATTCCTTGTCGCCATGGCCGCGGCCACGGGCATCGGCGTCGGCGTCGGCATGGCTCCATTTCTCTCCGCCGCCGCGGCCACTAACTCGCACATCCCCTCCGCCCTCGCCACTCCCGCTCCTCCGCCCACCTGCCGCTCCCGCCCGCGCCCACGCCCACGCCGTCTCCTCGTGTATGCTCCGGCGGCCCACTCCGGCTCCGACGGGGCGCCGTCCGCGCTCTCCTCCACCGCCTCCTCCCCCTCAGGCTCCGGCAGCAAGGGGGCCGGCGCGCTGACCTTCCAGCAGGCCATCCAGCGGCTCCAGGAGTACTGGGCCTCCGTGGGGTGCGCCGTCATGCAGTGCAGCAACACCGAGGTCGGCGCCGGGACGATGAACCCCCTCACGTTCCTCCGGGTGCTGGGCCCCGAGCCGTGGAACGTCGCGTGAGCACCACCCTCCCATCCCATCTCATCCAACCAAGCTCGATGCACATCTCCAAATGCAGTGCGATTCAGACAACCGAGTTACTACTGAATACTACTACTACAGTAGATGCTTGCAACTCTTCAGACAATGCATTTCTGATTTGCTAATCATTTGTGGCGCTCTCTGTTGAATTGAAGCTATGTGGAGCCGAGCGTGAGGCCCGACGACAGCCGCTACGGCGACAACCCCAACAGGCTCCAGCGCCACACCCAGTTCCAGGTTGGAAGACAACATTGTCCTGTTTAACTTTCACCCCCATTTATTTTGCTTGCTCAGACTGAATCCAGTTACTGACTGCTGACCATGCCTTTTGACAAACAACAGGTGATTCTGAAGCCCGATCCGGGGAACTCGCAGGATCTCTTCCTGCACAGCCTTTCAGCGTTAGGTATCATATTACTTCTTCTGAATCACACATGGCTTCAGCTCTATCCAGAGCAGCATTATCCTTTGTCATTTTCTCAACAAAGTAAGCCAGTGGTTGCTTATATGTGGTGCTTTTAAACTCAGGCATCAATGTTCGTGAACACGACATCCGTTTCGTCGAGGACAACTGGGAGAGTCCTGTAAAGTTCTCCTCCACTTCATTACTGTTTACACATGTCCTCCTTCAATCAAATTCCAATAGAACATTATATATGCAGCATACCCACTTTGCCATGTTAACCATTTGTTTCAATCAAGTATTCTCCAGCGTGTTGTTTTATCAATTGGCGTTTCTTACCATTGTTGACAGGTTCTTGGAGCCTGGGGGCTGGGCTGGGAGGTTTGGATGGACGGCATGGAGATCACACAATTCACATATTTCCAGCAGGTAAAGCAAATCAAATCTGCACAAATTATGTGCTCCTCTTTAAGGTTGCTGCATATATCCTGCTTGAAGTACCTAAATCCCTTCTAACCTTGGATTTTTATTTATCTTCATAAAATTTCATCACTGTAGTCTGGAAGCCTTCCCCTGTTGCCAGTTTCTGTCGAAATAACATATGGACTTGAACGTATCCTCATGTCACTTCAGGTAAGTCCACTAGTGTGGTTGTACATTTTACTCCATGCGTGTAGAGTGTTAGTACAGTTCAATTTCTTTCCCTGGATCTTGCCTCCTTTATCTGTACGCTCATGTGAAAATCCAATTTCTTTTTGACATCATAAAAAAAATCTAATAGAGAAGCCCCTCAGTTTTTTTTCCTCTCCTAAGATATTTTCCAACTTACTCTGCTAGGCCATATGCACATTGAAAGAGCTGACCTTACTTTGTTTTAGATGCTCTGACAGGGAGTAGATCATTTCAAAAAGATTCAGTATACCGAAGGAATCACGTATGGGGAACTATTCCTTGAGAATGAGTATGTTTCCTCTCCACAGTTTTGGAACTATACATCCTCGCTTAATTATTCTTGTTCCCATTTTTTCCCCTTATCTATCGTTCTTATTGTTCCTATTGAATTAGGTGGGTTGACAAGTATCATTGTTCCTATTGTCCTTGTGCAGGAAAGAGATGAGTGCATATTATTTAGAACATGCAAATGTTGATCACATTCAAAAGCACTTTGACGATTTTGAGGAAGAGGCTCGCTCTTTACTATCACTTGGGCTGCCAATTCCTGCGTAAGCTTGACTGATATGTTCTTCCTCTGCTTCTGCAGTTTCTGTGAACTGTTAAGAATTGATAAGGTTGTCTTTGATTTGCAATGGATTAGGTATGACCAGGTTCTGAAGGCCTCTCATGCTTTTAATATTCTGGATTCTAGAGGCTTTGTTGGTGTAACTGAGCGTGCAAGATATTTTGGTCGCATGCGGAGGTATTTTCCTTGTTTACTTTCTGTCTTTTCTCATCATTGATCCTGGAAAATTTTCTCACTACAATAAAATTTACTTATTACCTGCCTTAATAGTTAAAAGAACAATCTAGTGTTTTACCATTCTTTATTCTTCATTCGCGTTTATTGAGTAATTTTCTGTTTTTAGCTTTTGCATTTTAATCAAAATATAATTATAATCCTGGCGCCTCTTTTTGCGCAGTCTTGCTCGTCAATGTTCTCAGCTTTGGTTGAAAACACGAGAGGAAATTGGTTATCCACTGGGCACTTACCAAGAGGCTAATCTTGTATACCCCCATGTCTCTGAAAAGCTCAGCAGAAAGGTATTTAGTTTGCATTTGCTATGTATTGCCGTATGTGTTATTTTTAAACATAGAATGTTGTGAATGTACATGTCAGAACGTCCAACAGACACACCTTCTGACCTTGGACTTTGGTTTCTGTCATTTAGGAAGTGCTGGGGCAGGCACAGACGTTTGTTCTTGAAATAGGAACAGAAGAGTTGCCGCCCCATGATGTGGTAGAAGCAACTGAACAAGTAAGTTTCTATTTCAAGTTTTCAACATGGTTTTGCATCCTATTGTAAACGACACAGTGATACTTGCTGAACATTTAAGTTATGATTCTGTCCTTTTGATCTTCTCCAGCTTGAGAAATCTCTAGTTCAAATACTAGGGAAGCGTAGGCTGAGCCATGGGAAGGTGCACTCCTATGGGACACCACGGAGATTAGCGGTATAACTACCAGCTTGACTCTTCTATTTTACATTTAATTTCTCAACCAGCTTTCAATGGATTATTATATCATCATATTAGACCCACGGGCACAGTGTTTGAACTTCTGATGCCTTGAGACAAAAATAAGCTTGATGAAAATATCATATCCAGTGCAAAGTGCATGATGGAGAAACATGAAATCAGTCAGTAGGGTTATCTGTCCTTTCCTTAGTAGCAACAGAACTGTAGACAGATTTAGGAATATATCTATATTTTGTTGTGTTGTATGTAAATTAATAGAAAATTGATATGCTTTAAGAAGACGACATCTCTTAAAGAAGAGGTATCTTGGTAGTCATCTTTTACTAAATATATGTTTGTTCTGTGCTGCTATACAAGTTTCAGCTTTGATTTGCAGGTTGTTGTTGAAAATCTAAGCCTGAAGCAAATGGAGGAAGAGATTGAGTTACGTGGTCCACCAGTTACAAAGGCATTTGGCCAAGATGGAAAACCCACTAAGGTTAGCTATATCCAACGAGACTTATCCCTGGTATCCTTGTGTTGCATATTCCTTGGGTTTCTCTGGTTATCTGCCCTGTTTTTAATATTTCTCCATTCTATTTAGGCTGAGTAGGGACAATGTTTTGGAAGTCTTTTTCTCTGTTCTAATTCAGGAATATTTTTCTCTGTTCCTTTTCAGGCTGCTGAGGGGTTTTGTCGAAAAAATAATGTTCCCTTAGATTCCTTATATAGAAAAATTGACGGTATGCAACTCATGCTTTTGCCTTCAGAAAGTTGGTTGCTCACTTCTAGCTCTATGTTGTGTTTTTCTGAAGTTTCCTTGGTTTAGCATATTAGCATTTGTGTGTAGCTTACTGGCAAACGATTTCTAGCATTCATCTCCCTTTGTTGTTTCTGCTTGCTGTTTAAACCACCATGTAGGATCCCCTGTACCAACAAATCTACCTTAGATCAATGATCTGAAGGCCCGCGTTGTTCCCATTTTGGGCAGTACACATTGTTAGGTTCAACTCTCAATTGCTTATTCTGCATAAACTATTTCGTTCGAAACTGCAGCACTACTTTGATTACATTAATCCAAATCAGCAACACAAATTGTAGGCCCTGTAACTATGTTGCCTCTCCACTTAATGGAAAGATGTGCAAACACGCTTCTTACGTTCCCTAATAAAAAAGCATGTTAACTCTGATTTACTGTATGGCTACGTTGAGACTCTCCACTGGACTACTTATATGTTTGAATCAGTTCCCGTTCCATAAGAGGTCTGAAATTTGTTGAGCTTTTTTTTTCCAGGTAAAACAGAGTATATATATGCCCGTGTCAAAGAGTCTGCACGATACGCTGATGAGGTTAGTTTTTATCCTTCATATTTTTGACAGGTAATTATGTCAGGAAAATGCAGTAAGTAGGGCCTTTAGTTGTTGGTAAAAGCATATGATTCCATGACATTTCCTTCATCAGCACCATTTGCAAGAAAATTAAAAAGGTGTTCCTTGGTTCTGGGGGTTTAGGGGAATGAGCTTTGGGGTGGTGGGAATGAGAATGCTTTAGGTACTCCATCACTCGGCATTGTTTATGATAGGTCAAGAAGCCAAACTCCACAACTCACAATAAACTTAAGGCTATGTCTTGTGCTTCCGCGTTAATATTTTGCAGGATGAGATACTATGATTGGCTGTTGATAATTGGTAATAGTTTAACCTCGTGCTCAGCACCCTGCGCGGTGCGCCATTCACAATCTAGCACACTAGAATCATATTGTAGTTTTTGGCTTCATTTTCTCTGGCCCTGTTCAACAATTGTAGCATGTGAATTGCAGGTCCTATCTGAAGATTTACCTAGTATTATATCTGGTATTTCATTCCCCAAGTCAATGCGCTGGAACTCAAATGTACGTGTAGATCACATGACAGGTTTAATTCACATTCACATGCTATTTAAGTTTCTTCTATTCAGTAAAATTTTGGGGGTTATTTCACCTGCAGATTGTATTTAGTCGCCCTGTACGCTGGATCATGGCACTTCATGGTGATCTTGTTGTGCCATTTTCTTTTGCTGGCATCTCAAGGTAATATTTAGTGTGTGATACACTTAATTTATATTTTTGTAGTGTGATTATATGCATAAAAATTTAAATGGAATAAAAGTCCTATGCCTTTTGCTGTGTGTTTTTCCGTACAAAATCCTAAAACGACCATGATTTGCTATTGGGACAGTGGGAGCCAGTCATGTGGCCTTCGTAACTCCTCTTTGGTGAATTTTAAGGTACAGATTGGGCTATCATGTGTATAAGTTTATTTTGTTCTCCAGTTCTGACTTCTATTTTCAAGTACCATATCAAGTTACCCACATTGTATTGCCAAGATCGATATTGAAAGGCTGTAGTTCCATTTCCCTTTTCAGGCTAATAATATCTATCCTGGCTCTTGTTGCGGACAAAAACCATGTTAATTAAAGTAAAATTTAATCAGTTAATGTTCTTGACAGAATCCCCCTCTTTGTTGAGAAAAAAAAAGTGCTACTCCAATGAACTGCCAGCTGTGTCCTCTTTGGAGTATCTTATTTTCTGTAGAGGGATTTCACTCTTTGTTGTGTGACAGGCTAACAGCTGTGCTTGCTGTCTCCAATGTTCAGGTGGAAACTGCAGAATCATATTTGCAGACTGTGGAAAAAGCTGGGATCGTGATTGATATGCAGGTTAGATAAGCAAATATAAGGCTTTCATACGCAGTCCGAGATCTCATGTTCTTTTTGTAGATCACTGAACACATGCCCTTTTGGTAGGTTTCATAGCAGAATGTTATAATTTTCTGCGCAATCTGTTTCACTTGAGAAAACAGGGAAACACATGCGATTGGCCCATTAATACTTTTAGTTAATTAGTATTCCAGGTTTCATTGTGCCTCGATTTTTATATAACACTCATTTTATTGCAGGAGCGCAGAGCAAAAATCTTGGATGACTCTAGTACATTGGCTAAAGGAGTTGATGGGGATTTCATTGCACCTGATAGCTTGCTGCAGGAGGTAGATGTTTTTTTATTTTTGCATATTTTTTTGGTTGAAACTGGAAGTTATCCTGAAACATTTGAAACCACGATGCAGGTTGTCAATCTTGTGGAGGCGCCTGTGCCCATTCTTGGACGATATGATGATTCCTTCCTAGAACTTCCGAAAGATGTGTTAACAACGGTATGCTCAGATTTGGACGGCGATGCCTATAAACTACACTACATTTTGTTGGTTCTGATGATGTAGTCACAAAATGATAAGTCCAATGACATGTTTTGTGCTTTAAGAATTACTCAACTGAAAGGAATTATCTTATAATATGCATGTTTTCTGATGAAAATTACAACTGCAGGTCATGCAGAAGCACCAGAGGTATTTTCCTGTAACCTCCAAGTCTACAGGCGATCTGCTACCATATTTTATTACTGTGAGATGATTTCTGCACTTCTATATACTTTACAATTGGTTAGTGATTAGCCTTTGTTCTAATTCAGCATTTGTTGTTAGGTTGCTAATGGTTCTATTAGTGAGGAAGTGGTCCGTAAAGGCAATGAAGCTGTACTCAGGTTATGCACACGCCCAATGAAGATTTTCTGAATCATTATTTAACTGTGCAAATTTTAATTTTAGAGCCAAAGTTTTGGCATGAACAAATAGTAGCACAGTCAAGTTACTAGCACTATTTTTGAATTGTTTTTCATCTTGGCCTCTGCCTTTTTTAATTTGTAAAGAGAACTTTAGACAAATATACATTCTGAATTGGCGTACAAATACAGGGCAAGGTATGAGGATGCCAAGTTCTTTTATAAGATGGATACACAAAAGAATTTGTCTGAATTCCGAGGCCAGCTGAAGAGCGTTCTCTTTCATGTGAGTTATGCTGAATTTTCCTTGGTTTCTTGTGTTCTGCTTATTCTTATTTTATCTGCATCACATTGAATAGGAAAAACTTGGTACAATGCTCGACAAAATGGTGCGTGTTGAAAATGTTGTTGCAGAGTTGACCCTTGTTCTCGGGATAAATGAGGGGATGATCCCAGTTGTCAAAGATGCAGCTGCATTGGCTATGTCAGATCTTCCCACTTCCATTGTTACGGAATTTACTTCACTCGCTGGAATTATGGCACGCCATTATGCTTCAAGTGACGGTCTTCCAGAAGAGGTACATTTGTTGCCAACTCTTAATAGGGAAAGTTAAGCCGGTCCTCAACTTTGGCTGAGCAAATTTTCATGTCAAAGATTGCAGAAGCACTATTCGAGATAACACTTCCAAGGTTCTCTGGCGATGTTTTACCAAAAACAGATGTTGGCATAGTCCTTGCGGTTGCTGATAGGTACTTCCCTCACATATATTGCCATTGTTAATCGGAAGCTAAATTAAATACACAAAATGTTGACAAAGTCTGGAGCACCTTGATTATGATAACGACCTTTTTACTTACACAGATTGGACAGCTTAGTGGGTCTGTTTGGAGCTGGATGCCAGCCAAGTTCTTCGAACGATCCATTTGGACTGAGAAGGATCTCTTATGGACTGGTAAGGGAAGTTGAAACTGAAAATATCATTACATGTAAACTATTCTCATAATATATTTTATATAGGTCCAAATATTGGTTGAGAACAAGAAGAACTTTGACCTCACGAAGGCCTTGACCTTGGTGGCAGAGGTGCAGCCTATCAGAATAGACAGTGACGTCATAAATGAGGTCGGTATATATTTCAGATTCATCACCATGTAGTATGTTCATGAATAAATGGTTTACGAGAACTCTGATCAAATTATTCTTAGGTAGTGCAATTTGTAACACGGAGACTGGAACAACTTTTGGTAAGCATCTTCTTGACCTGTCATAACAATAGAGTTGCACATAAGGCTGTTCTTCTCCAAGATTCTTGTACTTTATCCTCTTAGGATATACTGAGGATACACATATAAACATTGTCACAGAACCTGTATGCGAGTAAAATTACATGTCCTTTTCAACTGACACGTTTCCTCATTTTGTATCAGGTGGATGAGGGAATTAACTATGAAATAGTCCGGTCAGTGCTTATGGAGCGTGCAAACTGCCCTTATCTAGCATCACAAACGGCAGCTGAAGTAAGAAATCATATAGTGCTAAACTTTAAGTTCATTTTTTTAATGCTCCGTGGATTAGAAGCTACATTAATTTCAAAGACTGTATTTGTAACCTGGAACTCCATATTATGCGGTGTAAAATATCTGCGTTTATGTTTTATGTGCTTACTAACTTGCTGGAATTATTGAAACATCCTGAGTTTTTGGGTGATGGTTTTGTTATGTGGACACTTGCAACATTTTGAGTCAATAAAAATGCCCATTATCGAAAAATGTGGACACTTGCAGATGGAAGCATTTTCAAGAACTGAAGATTTTCCAAAAATTGTCGAGGCGTATTCAAGGCCAGTTCGAATTATACGTGGGAAGCAAATCGAGTCTGCTTGGGAGGTACTGGCTGCTTTTATGTAGATATGTACCAACACAATTCAGTAACAAACTCAGAGTGCAACTTGAGTCATGAACTAAGCTTAATGATGTAACATGCAGGTCGACGTAAGGGTATTTGAGAAAGAAGAAGAGAAAGCCTTGTGGAGCGCCTACTTGGAGGCTGCTGATAAGATCCATCCTGGTAACAGAAGCATGTCTTCATTTCTTAAAGCGACATGCATGAGGTTGAAGTTCCTACAGCTAACATGTTCTCTATTATGTTGATTGCTCTTGCAGGCGTCGACGTCAAAACCTTCGCCGAGGCCTCCCTGCTTCTGATACACCCCCTGGAGGATTTCTTCAACAACGTTTTCGTCATGGCGGTGAGCACAAATCTATTCGTTCGAAGAATCTCGTGATTCATTTCATGTTACTGGTTGACACTGTATATATGTGTGCTAAAGAAACAGTGCATGTATGCACATGTACCTTGGCTAATTGATCTTGTTTGTATCCGGTGATGGCCCATGGAACAGGAAGATGAGAGGATCCGTAACAACCGGCTGGCGCTGCTACAAAAGGTTGCGAGTTTGACCAAGGGGATTGCCGACCTATCGGTTTTACCAGGGTTTTAATTACCCTTGGAGCACGCAGGAGATCGAGTTGAGAGCACACGTCCCATTTTTGAGCTGGTGTCGTTGAGTTGTAGACATTTTTTTCTTTTTTGAAAAAGGGGTCCCCTGCTTTGTATTGCAAAGCAACCAACACCAATCACGTAACAATTGCTGGGGCTAGTAGCACAGCAAACCCAAAAGAAAAGAGAGCGAAAAGAAGAAGCATATGCCAACAATGGCAGCTCGACAAAGCACGGATGACCCGCCATCATTGCACCCTCCACCACAGTCCAAGGCTCCGATCCGCTGCGTACCAAGCAGCACCTCCAAGGAGGAATGCGACGCCAACGATGCTGGTGCCCGGATGTGTCCTAGGGTTTCCCCTGGCATATGGAGGGGAGTGGGGGATGGAAACCACCGACACCCTCCAGGAAGAAATGGCGGCACCTGTAGGTGTCATCACATCAGAGTCGGAAGAACCGGCAAGGAGTTTTCCCGCACTTCAAACCCCACTTCCCAACTGGGTCGGAGCCAACCAGCCAACTCGCCGCCCACCAGCATGCAGCACAACGGTCTTGATGCCACCCACGCCATCTCAATGACACCACCATGAGGCCAAAAGGACGGTGAGAGAAGCACCAGGCGTTGGGAGCAGTAGCATCGGAGCCGCGCGGGAGGGAACCACCTCCACCGCTGTCGTGCGGGAGGCCCGTGCCTCCGACACCCTCGCGGTCGCTGTCCGGATGCGACAGCAGGGCATACCAGGCCACCCCTCACCAGGCCAGGCCCAAATCGGGCCCGCTAAACCCTGCCGACCATGTTGTAGCAGGTCGTCACCAGCACCCACCCGCCCATCATCCCTCCCCCGACACGCCCTGCTGGTGGCCCGCCTAGATCCAGATGAGGCCCGAGCTCATATGCTCCCGCATGAACAGTAAAATCGAAAAAAAATAAAAAAAATTCAAAAAATTCCAAATTGTTTTTGAGAGAAACATTGACAAAAGTTCTAAGTGCCTGCAAAAATTCGTCATGAAATCACATTCCTAGAAGGCGTCGCAAAAAAAAAATAGTACTCTGAATAAGCTACTTTCAAACGCGTTTTAAAGCACTGAATTTGTTTTTTTTTTTGCCACGCCTTACAGGAATGTGATTTCATGATGATTTCATTTTTGCAGGCATATGAACAGGGTGGCCA
Organism: Triticum dicoccoides; assembly: GCF_002162155.2. Taxonomy (NCBI): domain Eukaryota; kingdom Viridiplantae; phylum Streptophyta; class Magnoliopsida; order Poales; family Poaceae; genus Triticum; species Triticum dicoccoides. Next base: position 747,308,347 of record NC_041386.1, on the reverse strand, counting down.
GTCCACACCGGTGCGGATAACTGTTGTACTGCCTTGCTTTGTTTGACAAGGGAGCAATTCCAACTTGCAAATTACTCCCTCCGTTCCATAATATAAGAACGTTTTTTATACTACACTAGTGTAAAAAACGCTCTTATATTATGAGACGGAGGGAGTAGTTATCATGGGCAAGTCATGGATCAATGGAAGATAAATATATGCAATTGGACGAAGACATAGGAGTACGTATATGACAAGAAGAAAAAGAGATTGGTAATAAATTCAACCTGGATTACAAACAAATGTGAGATTGGTAATAAATTCATCTTGGATTACAAACAAATCTTCATAACAACAGAGTTTTGGTACTAACAATTAAGTGCATACTTGTTTGGATTGTAAATACTAGATTAAAAGACGAAAATACATGTTGCACACTTGCAGATAGAGATACAGGCGCAGAGCTAACAAGTATAACAAGATACATGTGGCCAAATCTTATGCCCACATTTCGCGCGGCGGCGATACAAGATTTTGAAGGCATGGAAGGAAGCCTGAAGAAGAATAGCAGTAGTTGCAGATTCAGGTAGTGGTGACGATGAAATAACCATCCTGCCAAGACGACGGTACAAGTAAGTGTATTAGTGGTCTGTCTGTCTGTCTGTTGGTAATAATAAGAGAAAGAAAGAGCCAAGAAGATTACCTGCTTGGTCGTGTGTTTTGCCAATAAATACTCGCCAAGAAATCAATCATGCTTCCAGGATCTCGTCCTTCATGGCGCTACTCCCACAGCTGGAAGCATCTGGAACCTGGGCGCTCTTGTTCGCCGGAAAAGTCTCTTCCTCGCGGCCAGTGACACGAAAGCGGATCTTGTTGGGATGCTCCTGGGCTTCTTTCCTCACAACGTCAATCATCACGCTCATGCTCGGGATGCTCTCTGCTCGTCCATACCATTCCTGGTTGCATCTGAATTCGACCGACGAGAGGCGCAGGAGGTGTTTGATACCCAGAGGGTCTCTATTTGCAGGTGGGCCACCGTTGAACTGAAACTCGAAGCTGAGGATTACCAGACGCGGCATCGCTCCTTCCTGGAAGGTGATTACCGGTGGCGTGCGGCTGTCAACAACGAGTGTCTCGAGCCATCGGAACCCTTCACCGCTGATGGCTATGGGCTGTCTTGGGACGACCTGAAATCTTAGCGTGAGATCGTATAGTTTGGACATCTCCCTCAGAATCTCGAGATCCTGCTCCTCAAGTTTGCAGATCATGATATCCAAGTAGCGAAGGTCGTTGAAGTGATGTTTGATCCACCGTGGAATATGCATGTGTTTTGTGCTAATGATTAGGCCTTCTCTAGAAACGCCTGAAACATATAATTTAATGGACAAGATCTCCCCAGCTAACTCAGACAAAATATCACTATTCTTCCAAGCTTGGCGGATACACTCGGGCACTGCCTCCAGTTTTGGAAGCTGTCCACCAGCTTCCCAGGGTATTGTATCGATAATATCATCTACTTCCAAAATCTTCAGATTCTTCAATCCCCAGATTCCTGCAGGCATCGTCACCACCTTTGTATACATCAAGAGCAGTCGCTTCAAATTCTGCAGTTCTCCGACCTCCCTGGGAAGATCTATGAGCTCCCTGTTCCTGCTCACATCAAGAGTCTTTAATTGCTGCAGTTCTCCGATCTCACCGGGTAGCTCTCTGATCCATGTGTGCCTTACCTGCAAAGTCTCTAGATGTTGCAGCTTCGCTATTTCAGGTGGTATCTCGCTAATTCCTGTCCCTTCTAGGCCGAATAGGTGCCTCACACGGAACAGTCCACATATATCCTTCACATGATCATTCCTAAGAAAACCTAATCTTGTGAATAGAAAATCCAAAACTCGCACACAGATCAACTTCTCAAAAGGGACATATCTCCCAGCACCTTCAAAAACAACAAGAGATCGAATCTGGGACCAATCTAATCCAGAGAACGGATCCGCTACCTCCACTGCACCATCATCATCTTGATGATCGTCAATACATAGCCGATGGACTGGACTTGCATATGCCGATGTGATGTCGGAACTGCAAGTAATGAAATTATCTTCACGCGATTTCCATCGAAGGAAATTTCGCATCATCGGATTCATTCTGTAGGCGTTGTAACCGTTGCGCAGCATAAATCCCCTCCCGTCAAGCTTTACCAAATAATCTTTTGCCTCATCCTCTTTATAAGTAAATCCTTCAGCGGCCCATTGCCTGACCAAATGATTCCCGTCAAAACGGTAATTCTTGGGGTATATACCGCAGTACAATAAGCAGGTCTTCAACATATGGTGAGGAAGATCGTCATAGCCAATCTGCAGGCCCTCTGCCAACGGTTGAAACCCCGGAGTGTTCTGAATTCCACTTCGCTTAACTTGCTTCTCAATCATAACTTGCACATCATGTGCCGTTACATGTACCCCTTGTTGTTCTTGTTGCTCTCGGACTATTGCCATTGCTGAAAACATGCAAAGCAGTGCCAACGGCACACCACCACACATGCGCACAATAGGATGGTCACAGTCAAAACCTTCTCTGACCAGGTCAGGCTTCATCTGAGCGGCGACATTTTCCTTATCAAGCCCGTAGACCCATCTTTCCTGTTCGGAACTCCATTCAGGATTCATTCTGATGTAGAGATTGTTATTCTCCAAATCATATCCTGGTACACGTTCAGATTCAATACGAGTTGTGATAATAATTCTACTGCCCAGATTATTTTCTGGAAAAGACTTGCGGATGATGTTCCATTCTCCATGATGCCATATGTCATCAATTATTACTAGGTACCTAGGCAAGTTGGTTGCACAAGATAGTCAGTAGACGGCTTGACGAAATTTCAAACAGTTTGACCAAATTAATTCTTGAAATCACATTTTCTTAAATCCAAAACGGAGATTCTAACCCACACATTTCGCATTTCGAAAAACATCAAGTAAATTGAAGCTGGCTATAAATTTACCCACCTTTTGTCCTTCAGGGAATTCGATATGGTATGGATGATATCTTTCTCTGTCCTTGATTGAGCGCCAACAAGTGGTTCATCTTCTACTTGTTGGAGAATACTTGTGAGAACCTCCTTCATGACAGGGCTTGGAGTGACAGACACAAAAGCCCGGGACTGGAACTTACTTTCAATCTCTTCATACACAAGGCGGGCAAGGGTTGTTTTACCCACACCGGCCATTCCAACAATGGTTGCTATTTTGAGCTGCGGCTGCACCATTGTGCGCTCTTCTTCTGATTCTTTTGAGTTTACTGCTTCCGCTTCTTCTGCTTGTGCTTCTGCTCCTCCTCCTCGTACCAGGTGTCTGATGAGGTCATCCCTCCATCTGCCCATACCAATGATCTCTGACGTATCCTTGCGGACAAATGGAGCTCGAGGAGGTGGTTTGCTGGGGATGGGTTCAGCACACTTGTTCTTCTCCCACTTCCACTTTGTGCAGCACCGGTCTGACACGTCATCTACCCTTGTCTTCAAACCTTGGAAGGGGCTTGCTTCAATCTTGATCTGCGCCATCAAGTGCTTGTTTCTGCTGCTGCGCTCCATGGTGAGGATGAAGTCGTCGACAGCATCGTCCATATCGGCAGCGAGATCCAGGGCTTTCTTCTTCAGGTGCTTGGATTCGGCATCAAGGATCTCCTTCTCCCATATCGCCCAAAGGATAGAGTGCACAGTCTGGAGGTTGGATTTGATGAACTTGATGTCGTTCCGAGTCCGGTGCGGAAGCTTGTACTCGCTGCCCAGCAAAGCGCCCAGCTTCTCTAAGACGGGCCCCAAGACCCCCGTGGCTGCGGTCACGGGAGCTCCCTCCATGGCTCAGCTACGTACGCCGTGCAGCCGGTGGTATGTACTGGACCAGAGCGCCTCCGCTGATGAACAGGCTTACATCTTCCCTCCCTCTACCTCTCTGTGCGTGTGTGGGTGGGTGGCCGGCGTCTAGCTGGGTGGAGAGTGTGCTCACCTCTAAAATGATCATCCCCTGTCATGGAATTAACATCCCGGGTATTATCAGGTTCATGTGCTGCCACCTCGGATGCTGTTTTAGGGCAAAGGTCGGGCCTTCACGGCTGCACCGAGCTAGGCCAAAGCTCGGGACAAGGTAGGTTTTGGGGCTCGCCAGAGTTGCAAGCTTGGCTCGGCCCGGTGACGGTGAGCTTTTGGCAGGCTCAGCTCGGCTCGGCTCATGTCCACTGTGCCGCACCTCGATGCATGTGACGCCTTCAGAATACGTTTGTCCTGGTTTTGAGATTAAAAGGCTAGCTAAGGACATATTACACCTCCGTTCTGGTTTATTGGTCATCATTGTATTTTGTGCCAAATTTTGACCATAAATTTAATTAATAAAATTTTTATGCATGTCACCAAAATTTATATCATCTGAAACTATGTTCAAATACGAATCCAACAATATAATTTTTGTTAACATGCATTAATATTTTGTTAGTTAAATATTTAATCAAAATTTGGCACAAATTACAATGGGGACCAATAAATCTGAACGGAGGTAGTAGAGCGAATATTTTTTCAAGTCCAACAGGAGATGCGCCTTTGTATGAGCGTACATGCTTTCACATGGCACCTACTAATTCCCTTCAGATTCCTCCCGACAGCTTGTCATATGTGTGTGCGCTTTCCAATGCATTTCTCGTGTACACTTTGTTATCGTGTGTCCCGAGTGTAACCATGGTTGAGTCCGTGACCCCTTGGCCATGCCCAAGGACATGCAAAGTTACTTAATTGCTATATTAGATGGTTGCTTAGCCTCTTCTATTGAGCAAGACTTCCCATTGGATCTCTGCTGGTTTACTAGCGTGCTAAATCTTCATAATCAAATTATTATTAATAGTGATATTAGAAAATAGTTAACAATAATAGTGTGTTAATTATTATTGTTATCATGGTTTATGTACACATGAGCTAGTATAAGTGCTATTCCATTTTCTACATATCAAGAAGAAGTTATGCACTATACTGTACCTGCTGAGATAGAATATATTGATGCCATTATTAAGCTTGCAAACAAAGATACCATTTCACCGCTTAGAATTATTAGAGATGTTGAAGCCTTATGTAGTGAGATCAAATACCCTACTGATTTTTTAGTACTTGGAGCATTATAAGATGATTTTTGTTCCATTATATTTGGTGTACCTTTCTTGAATACCGTTAATGTTGAAATTGATTGTGTTAAGGAAAATGTCAATGTTAAGTTTGGTGATGTATATTATGAATTTAATTTCTCAAAGTTTTATAGATAACTTCATGATAAAGAATTACCTGGCGAGTATGCTATTATTTGTCTTGTTTTTATTGTCGTGCCTCCTACTGATCCATTAGAACAATATCTGCTAGACCATAGAACTGATATGCATATGACTAAAAGAAATTAAATAGATAAAATAATATTTAGGCAAGCACCTACCCTTAAACACAATTTGCCCGTTGATACTTTGGGAGACCCCCTGCCACCTAAGAGTGATCCTGTGTTCAAATTAAAGAAACTTCCAAATACATTCAAATATGCTTATCATGATGAAAAGAAGACATATACTATTCTTATTAATGCTATCCTTTCAGACCAAAAAGAAAAGAGATTACTCAAAATTTTGAGGAAGCATCGTGCTGCAATTTGATATACTCTTGATGATCTTAAGGACATTAGTCCTACTCTACGTCAAAAGAAATTAATATGGAGACTGATGCTAAATCAGTTGTCGATCATCAACGTCGTTTGAATCCTTAAATTAAGGATGTGGTAAAAACTACAATATAAAAGCTTCTGGAGACAGGTATAATTTATTTTATAGCTGATAGTAGATGTGTATGTCTTGTTCATCGTGTCACTAAGAAAGGTGGCATCACTATTCTTCCTAATGATAAAAATGAATTTATCCCACACAGAATTGTAACCATTCATAGGATGGTAACTGATTTTAGAAAATTAAATAAAGCTACTAGAAAGATCATTACCCTTGTAACATCCCAAATTTTCAATTTGGCATGTTATACATAGGTCATCCATGCATATCATATTTTATTGCATTTCCGTTTGCAATCCTCGAAATCCTAAGCATCTCAAGGACCCTCGGAGAGAGTTGGGGATTTTCGATTTTCCTATTTGATTTTTATCAAGTAGTGAAGATGAGGATTTTTGGTTTTAATTACTTTTCTCTCCGGAAAATATTTCATTTTTAAATAATAAATGAGGGGAGATAATATGACTTCTCCAAAATAATTGAAATATCGAAGGAAAAATGTTAAAATCATTATTCGGTTTTTATTGGATTTACTTTGGAGTTTTATTTGCCTAGAGAAAAAATTTGCATATATTTAAAATTGCATTTTTAGGGCCAAGAAAAGTTCATTTTGTTCTAAATATTTTATTTAGACAAAGAAAACTTGTTTTGGCAATTTTAGATTTTTATTTATTTTTCTAAGGTTTTTATAAGTTTCCGCGGAACGTTTAAAAAAAAGAACCGCGCCCGACTAGGCCAAAGGCCCAGCCGAGCAGGCCGGCCCAGCCAGCCGCCGCCGCCGCCGCGCCGGACAGAGTCCAAGCCGGACTCTCCTCCCCGCCGCCTTGCCCCCTCCCCCAAGCTAGCGCCGCCCCCCCCCCCTCCTTAGCCACCACCACCGCCGCCCACCCCGGACCCGAGCCCGAGCCGCG
>NC_041386.1:747293444-747301461 GCF_002162155.2 Triticum dicoccoides | reverse complement strand
CCCCTCGCCCGACCCCACCGGAGCCGCCCGCCCTCGCCGGAGGTAGCCTCGTCGCCGGTTTTCTTTAAAAAAAAACCCTAGCCGTTTTTTTATTGAACGGTTTTATTTATGCGGTTTATTTAGTTTGCGAGCGTTCACCCGTTCGTTCGTTTTTACGAACCGTTCGTCGTTTAGTTTTTGCTAACGAACGTTCGTTCGTTTAGCCGTTCGTCGTTTTCTTTTTATCGGATTTATTCCGCGATTATTTCTGATCGCGATTTCTGATCCGATATTCGAATTAGTATAACTTTCTGCTCGTTTGTCGGAATCAGGCGATTCAAGCGCCTGGAGTTTCATCTCGAAACCCTCTTTCCGAATAGCCAACTCAAACAAGTTTTTGACTCTATAAAATTTGACCCTAGCTCAGATTAGTAAACGGACTTTGTTTCTTTCGCCGTTTGAGTTTTTGTTGCTCCGTTTGGTTTGATTCTTTTTGCGAACCGGAGTTCTTAAGTAGAACTCTCCGATCAATCTTTTTCAGTTGAAGTTTCGTTTGTGCATCTTTGGTTGTTTACTTATGTATGTATTGTTTGCTTGCGATAGAATTCCCGGAGTGCGAAGCGTGTTACTACGAGTCTCTAGGATTCCCGGATCGTCAGCAAGGCAAGTAACACTTTGATCATACCCTTTCATACCCAGTTTTTATGCATTAGCTTCAACCCTCACACATTGCATGATTAGGATATCATTAACTTGTGGGTTGGGAAGTAGTAGTTGAGGTAGAAACCTATTGCCCTGTATTCAAACCTTGGGAGTTGCTTCTACGTGTTGCTTATACTGCTATGCTATGCTCGTAGACGTGGTTGGGTTTGAAAGTTATCCATGACAGATGTGAGATTGTTAATTAATGGTTAACTTAAGGTGGCAACTTTAATACACATCTGGGTGGATTGAGGCACCTGGGGAACCCAGTGTTGTCTGTTTTGTTTTGGAAATCCCGGGGTACCCGTGTGATCTTCCTATGGACCGCCACCCAGGCTCAAAGGGAACTGAGATTATTCATGCTAGAAACTTCCGTGTGCAGCCACAAGCTATTATGGGCTCTAGCATAGTTGAGTAAGTTACGTGAAGCTCTTGAAGAGGTAGATCAACAGGTAGTGGGTTTGTAGGTTTGGTTTGGTCTACCCGGAGTAAAGAGTTAATGTTTCTGAAAGACTGTGTCTCGGTCATCCGTTTCTCAAACACCATGCAGTGCGAGAAATCAGCGGAGGCGACCGAGTCTTGTGGGGAAAAGTGCGCAAACCTCTGCAGAGTGTACAATCTAATCATGGTTAGCCGTGTCCCCGGTTATGGACAATTCTGAGTATCTAGTACCTGAGTATTCACATGTATCTCATCACTCTAAATTAATATTGCTGGGTTGTTAACTATTTTAATTGGGATTGAGTTGGGGTTATACCTTCTCAATGATGTTTCAACCACCATGATAATTAAATTAAAATTTATTCCTTTGTTGTAGGGAAAAATTGGCTTTCCACAAAAACTGTAACCGTAGAGCTTTCCAGCAGCCAAATATGCATGTAGTGATAGCATTATTCTGTTATTGCTCTGTTGTGTTACATTGCCAGCATATTCCATGTGCTGACCCGTTCTCGGGCTGCAACGTATTATGTTGCAGACTTTTCAAACGAGGAGTAAGGTTCGATAGGTCGTTGCCGTGCAGCTCAGCTATGCCGTTGGAGTTGATGGACTCACTTTATCTTCCAATCCTTCCGTTGTTATCGCATTAGATGGCCTTAAGCCATATTATTGTAATAAGTTCTCTTTTGAGACATTCGTTGTATAAGTGTGTGATTGCTACTCTGTTATAAATCCTCGAGTACTGTGTGTTTCAGCATTACTGATCCAGGGATGACACGAAAACACAGAGACTTGACCGTCTGAGGTCGGGTCGCTACAAGATGGTATCAGAGCACTCACTGAGTGTAGGACACGACCACTAAGATAAACCATAGGTCACTACTCTCTACTCATTTCTGACTCCTCTCCATTTTTCCACTCTTTAGCATGACGGAGATGAAGAACAAGTTTGCACAACCGGATGAAGACACACCTTTTGGACGCCACTTGAAGGAAGTCACTAGGTACCTGAATATTGGAATACCGAGCTTCACCGGGACGTACAACGCTACTCTACCGGAAGAGGAGCGCTGGATGATTCAAGTACAAGTTCCAGGAAGGACGTTCTCGTCAATTTCCAAGCCTATAGAGTTTTCTTTTGAAGCACCCACCTGGAGCCTTGGCAAGAGTATGGCAGCCCACATTACCATAGGACGCATTGGAGAAGTCTACAACAGAGAACTTAAAGACACCATATATCAAATATGTGGGCGCCGAGACGAGCAATGGGAAGTAATCAGCACCAAGAAGGATAGATCCATTGCAGCTTACATCCAGGAGCTAAACCAGCACATTCGACGTCAAGAGAACCAGATGTGCACAGACATGATGGAGTTGAAGAAGGCGAAAACTAGGATCATCGAGCTGGAGGAAGAACTCAAGTTTACACGCGACGGATATGAGGAAGAAATCAAGACACTACTGGAGAAGAATGACGACCTAGTTAAGAAGATCGGAGTATTCATGGGAGGATCAGCACCGGAAGAAGAGGAGGAAGATCCCACTTGCCCGGACAACTACATCATCCTCGACGACACCGATTCCGATCCAAGTGATGATGACTACGAAGACGAAGCTGGAGCAGACATCATGGAGTCTTCCACCGATCAAAATTTCTAGATGACCACCAAATATTAGTAGTATTTCCCCCATGTATCTAGTAGTAGTTGAGCACTTCTACGATAGTCCTAGACCGTTTGTATGCCCTTGCTTGATTGATTGAGTGAAATGATTGTGTTTGCCTCATATGCATATGGGTAGTGTTTTCTCATTAGACCTTTTTTCTATTCTAAATCTCTTCCATCTAAACCCTCAGATGCCCCCGAGACGTGACACCGGTTTTGCTTTTCCACCGGAGCTCACCCAGTTGATCCAGCAGCAAAATACCATGATGCAATTGCTAGTTCAGAACCAGGGCAACAAGAACAATAACAACAACAACAACAATAACCCACCGCCAGTGGACAGTTTAGCCCGTTTCCTTAGATTACAACCGTCGGTGTTTTCCAGTAGCACCGAGCCAATAGTTGCTGATGATTGACTACGCCGTATTGGAAGGGAGTTAACCACCATAGGATGCACGGATGCTGAAAGGGTGTGCTTTGCCGCACATCAATTGGATGGACCAGCAGCCGCATGGTGGGAGAATTACACGGCTACTTTTCCTATAGCCAATGTAACATGGGACCAGTTCCAACAAGCTTTTCGCATGGCCCATGTCTCAACTGGAGCCATGCAGATGAAGAAACGTGAGTTTCGCAACTTACGCCAGGGGAACCGTACTGTGGCCCAGTACGTGGATGAGTTTAGCAAGTTATCACGTTATGCCCTTGATGATGTGGCCACAGATACCGCGAAGTAGGGGAAGTTTATGGAAGGGCTGAATGATGAGATGGGTATACAGTTGATGGTGGCAACTTTCAACAACTACTAGGAGTTGGTAGATAAGGCCCTAATGATTGAAAGTAAGCAACAGCAAATTGAGAACCGTAAGAGGAAGTATGGACAAGGGAAGTATAACTCGGGAGCTCATCAGAAGCCTCGCTTAACCCCGAACTCGGGAGGACTTGTTCATAACCACAGAGGCCACAACCATACTGGAGGAGGATCGCATAATCATAGTGGTGCGAAGAACGGGAATGGGAATGGAGTCAACAATAATCAGAATCGCTCTAACCCAGCTACACCCGCCAAGAGGGACTTAAGCCAAGTTATTTGCTTTAAGTGCGGGAAGATAGGGCATTATGCCAATGACTGCCCAGAAGGAAGGAATGGAAACGGAAATGGGAGCGCTGGGAAGAAGCCCAATCCATTCAACAAAGGACAAGTTAACCACGTTAACGTGGAGGAAGTTGAAGAACAGCCGGACGCGGTAATAGGTAAGTTTATGGTTCAGTCATTTGCCGCTCTTGTTCTTTTTGATACTGGTGCATCGCATTCATACATATCAAGGGGATTTGTGGAAAAGTTTAAGTTACCGACCCAAACCCTTAGGACCCCTCTTTTAGTGAGCTCGCGTGGAGCAGAGTATATGGTAGCAGATGGTGCACCCAAATACCCCTAATCATTGCCACGCATGTTTTTCCGTCCGACCTAATTATCCTGGAGTCGCAAGGATTGGATGTGATATTAGGTATGGACTGGATGTCAAAGTATGGAGGAAGTATTGACTGTGCTAGCAAGTCAATTTATCTTACCACTCCAGAGGGAAAAAGGATTAAGTATGTATCTAGGCATGTGCCTAGGAGGAGCCAAGTGAATGCCCTCACGGGAGTTGTACAGGAGGAAGTACCTGTAGTAAAGGATTATCCGAATGTTTTTCCAGAGGAATTACCAGGCATGCCACCAGATTGAGACATCGAATTTTTGATAGAGTTATTGCCAGGTACAGGACCAATATCAAAGAGACCCTATCGGATGCCCGCAAATGATCTGGAGGAAATTAAGAAGCAGATCAAGGAGCTATTGGAAAAAGGCTACATTCGTAGAAGTTCATCACCTTGGGGAGCCCCAGTACTTTTGGTGGAGAAAAAGGATAAATCCCTGAGGATGGTTGTTGATTATCGAGCTCTGAATAAAGTAACGATAAAGAACAAGTATCCCTTACCGATGATCAATGATCTGTTCGATCAGTTGCAAGGAGCTAAGGTGTTTTCGAAGATTGATCTACGATCAGGATATCATCAATTGAAGATCCGAGAGAAGGATATACCAAAGACGGCATTTACCACACGGTATGGATTATATGAGTATACAGTCATGTCATTTGGACTGACTAACGCCCCCGCCTATTTCATGAGTATGATGAACAAGGTGTTCATGGAGTATCTGGACAAGTTTGTTGTAGTGTTTATTGATGATATTATGGTATACTCGAAGAACGAAGAGGAGCACGCGGAACACTTGCGTTTGGTTCTCGAGAAACTCAGGGAACACCAATTATACGCCAAATTCAGCAAGTGCGAGTTTTGGTTGAAGGAAGTTGGATTTCTTGGGCATGTTATATCGGGAGAGGGTATAGCAGTAGATCCCAGTAAGGTTCAGTCCGTCACTGATTGGTTAGCACCCACTTCAGTTGGCGAGATCCGCAGTTTCCTTGGACTGGTAGGATATTATCGGAGGTTCATTGAGAATTTCTCCAAGATTGCTAAGCCAATGACTGAATTACCAAAGAAGGATACTAAGTTCAAATGGACAGAGGATTGTGAGGTAAGTTTTCAGGAGTTGAAGAAACGGTTGACTACAGCCCCAGTGCTGACATTGCCAGATATACATAAGGAGTTTCAAGTATATTGTGACGCCTCTCGCTTGGGACTCGGATGTGTTCTTATGCAGGACGGAAAAGTTGTTTCGTATGCCTCACGACAACTGAAGCCACATGAGTTGAACTATGCCACGCATGATTTGGAGTTAGCAGCCGTAGTGCATGCATTGAAGACCTGGAGACATTATCTTATTGGAAACCGTTGTGATGTGTACACGGATCATAAGAGTTTGAAGTACATTTTCACACAGAAGGAGTTAAACCTCAGACAGAGGAGATGGCTGGAACTTATAAAGGATTATGACATAAAGCTACACTATCATCCAGGAAAGGCCAACGTCGTAGCAGAAGCTTTGAGCCGGAAGAGTTATGCTGATACCCTTGAAAGCAAAGGATTGCCAACGGAGTTAGCTGCAGAGATCATGGAACTTCGATTGGAGATTGTTCCAAGAGGTTTTATTGCAACAATGGAGGTACAGTAAATGTTGTTGAACAAAATTCGAGAAGCTCAGAAGGAGGACAAGGAGATTGCTGAGATAAGAGAAAAGATGGGCGAAGGAAAAGCCAAAGGTTTTCGCGAGGATGAGCACGATACCTTGTGGTTTGAGGACCGGATTTATGTGCCCAACGATTCAGAGATCAGGAAGTTAATACTTCAGGAGGCCCATGACTCACCATACTCGATTCACCCCGGAAACACCAAGATGTATTTGGATTTGAAGGAACGTTTCTGGTGGACTGGTGTGAGGAAGGATATTGCCGAGTATGTAGCCGTATGTGATGTATGTCAGAGAGTGAAAGCAGAGCATCAGAAGCCAGCAGGATTGTTACAGCCTATGCCAATACCCGAATGGAAGTGGGACAAACTTGGCATGGACTTTATTACCGGATTACCCAGAACCAAGGCAGGATATGATTCAATATGGGTAGTTGTGGATCGTTTGACCAAAGTAGCTCATTTCATCCCAGTAAAAACAACTTATACAAGTGCAAAGTTGGCCAAGATATACATGACCAGGATCGTATGTTTGCATGGAGTTTCGAGGAGCATCGTATCAGATAGAGGAACACAGTTTACTTCAAAGTTTTGGCATCAGCTACACCAGACTTTGGGTACCAGATTGGAGTTCAGTACCGCGTTCCACCTGCAGACGGATGGACAGACAGAGAGAGTCAATCAGATTCTGGAGGACATGTTGAGAGCCTGTGCGCTAGATTATGGATCTAGTTGGGATGATAATTTGCCGTATGCAGAGTTCTCATACAACAACAGCTACCAGGCCAGTTTGAAGATGGTACCGTTCGAAGCTCTGTATGGACGCAGATGTAGAACACCATTAATGTGGGACGAGGTTGGAGACCGTCAGTTGTTTGGACCAGATTTGATCAAGGAATCAGAGGAGAAGGTTAAACTGATCAAAGACAGACTAAAGGTTGCTCAGTCTAGACAGAAGAGTTACGCAGATTCAAAACGCAAGGAAGTAACCTATGAAATTGGAGACAGAGCCTATCTGTGAGTATCACCCTTGAGGGGAGTGAAACGTTTTGGAGTAAAGGGAAAGTTAGCCCCAAGATTTGTAGGCCCGTATCGTGTTTTAGAACGGATGGGAGAAGTTGCCTACAAGCTGGAGTTACCTGAAGGATTGTCAGGAGTACATGATGTGTTTCACGTATCACAGCTGAAGAAGTGCCATGCTGAAATGGCCGATATCCCGTTAAATGATACAGTGCCCTTAGAGGCGATTCAGCTGGATAGTAATCTGACTTACGAGGAGAAGCCAATAAAGATTCTTGATTTCGACAGTCGAGTCACTCGCAGCAAGGTTATCAAGTTTTGCAAAGTTCAGTGGAGCCACCATACCGAGGAGGAAGCCACCTGGGAGCGAGAAGAGGATATTCGCAAGGACCATCAGCACCTATTTTCTAGCCAACCCGAATCTCAAGGGCGAGATTCATCTTAAGGGGAGTAGGTTTGTAACATCCCAAATTTTCAATTTGGCATGTTATACATAGGTCATCCATGCATATCATATTTTATTGCATTTCCGTTTGCAATCCTCGAAATCCTAAGCATCTCAAGGACCCTCGGAGAGAGTTGGGGATTTTCGATTTTCCTATTTGATTTTTATCAAGTAGTGAAGACGAGGATTTTTGGTTTTAATTATTTTTCTCTCTGGAAAATATTTCATTTTTAAATAATAAATGAGGGGAGATAATATGAATTCTCCAAAATAATTGAAATATCGGAGGAAAAATGTTAAAATCATTATTTGGTTTTTATTGGATTTACTTTGGAATTTTATTTTCCTAGAGAAAAAATTTGCATATATTTAAAATTGCATTTTTAGGGCCAAGAAAAGTTCATTGTGTTCTAAATATTTTATTTAGACAAAGAAAACTTGTTTTGGCAATTTTATATTTTTATTTATTTTTCTAGGGTTTTTATAAGTTTCTGCGGAACGTTTAAAAAAAAAAGAACCGCGCCCGACTAGGCCAAAGCCCCAGCCGAGCAGGCCGGCCCAGCCAGCCGCCGCCTCCGGGTGCGCGCCGCCGCCGCCGCGCCGGACTCTCCTCCCCGCCGCCTTGCCCCCTCCC
>NC_041386.1:747288102-747292848 GCF_002162155.2 Triticum dicoccoides | reverse complement strand
CGCCCCCTCGCCGAGTCGCCGAGCCGCCGCAGCCCCTCTAGCCGCCCCGCCCCTCGCCCGACCCCACCGGAGCCGCCCGCCCTCGCCGGACCTCGCCGGAGGTAGCCTCGTCGCCGATTTTCTTTAAAAAAAAACCTAGCCGTTTTTTTATTGAACGGTTTTATTTTTCTGGTTTATTTAGTTTGCGAGCGTTCACCCGTTCGTTCGTTTTTACGAACCGTTCGTCGTTTAGTTTTTGCTAACGAACGTTCGTTCGTTAGCCGTTCGTCATTTTCTTTTTATCGGATTTCTTCCGCGATTATTTCTGATCGCGATTTCTGATCCGATGTTCGAATTAGTATAACTTTCTGCTCGTTTGTCGGAATCAGGCGATTCAAGCGCCTGGAGTTTCATCTCGAAACCCTCGTTCCGAATAGCCAACTCAAACAAGTTTTTGACTCTATAAAATTTGACCCTAGCTCAGATTAGTAAACGGACTTTGTTTCTTTCGCCGTTTGAGTTTTGTTGCTCCGTTTCGTTTGATTCTTTTTGCGAACCAGAGTTCTTAAGTAGAACTCTCCGGTCAATCTTTTTCAGTTGAAGTTTCATTTGTGCATCTTTGGTTGTTTACTTATGTATGTATTGTTTGCTTGCGATAGAATTCCCGGAGTGCGAAGCGTGTTACTACGAGTCTCTAGGATTCCCGGATCGTCAGCAAGGCAAGTAACACTTTGATCATACCCTTTCATACCCAGTTTTTATGCATTAGCTTCAACCCTCACACATTGCATGATTAGGATATCATTAACTTGTGGGTTGGGAAGTAGTAGTTGAGGTAGAACCTATTGCCCTGTATTCAAACCTTGGGAGTTGCTTCTACGTGTTGCTTATATTGCTATGCTATGTTCGTAGACGTGGTTGGGTTTGAGAGTTATCCATGACAGATGTGAGATTGTTAATTAATGGTTAACTTAAGGTGGCAACTTTAATACACATCTGGATGGATTGAGGCACCTGGGGAACCCAGTGTTGTCTGTTTTGTTTTGGAAATCCCGGGGTACCCGTGTGATCTTCCTATGGACCGCCACCCAGGCTCAAAGGGAACTGAGATTATTCATGCTAGAAACTTCCGTGTGCAGCCACAAGCTATTATGGGCTCTAGCATAGTTGAGTAAGTTACGTGAAGCTCTTGAAGAGGTAGATCAGCAGGTAGTAGGTTTGTAGGTTTGGTATGGTCTACCCGGAGTAAAGAGTTAATGTTTCTGAAAGAATGTGTCTCGGTCATCCGTTTCTCAAACACCATGCAGTGCGAGAAATCAGCGGAGGCGATCGAGTCTTGTGGGGAAAAGTGCGCAAACCTCTGCAGAGTGTACAATCTAATCATGGTTAGCCGTGTCCCCGGTTATGGACAATTCTGAGTATCTAGTACCTGAGTATTCACATGTATCTCATCACTCTAAATTAATATTGCTGGGTTGTTAACTACTTTAATTGGGATTGAGTTGGGGTTATACCTTCTCAATGATGTTTCAACCACCATGATAGTTAAATTAAAATTTATTCCTTTATTGTAGGGAAACATTGGCTTTCCGCAAAAACTGTAATCGTAGAGCTTTCCACCAGCCAAATATGCATGTAGTGATAGCATTATTCTGTTATTGCTCTGTTGTGTTACATTGCCAGCATATTCCATGTGCTGACCCGTTCTCGGGCTGCAACGTATTATGTTGCAGACTTTTCAGACGAGGAGTAAAGTTCGATAGGTCGTTGCCGTGCAGCTCAGCTATGCCGTTGGAGTTGATGGACTCACTTTATCTTCCAAGCCTTCCGCTGTTATCGCATTAGATGGCCTTAAGCCATATTATTGTAATAAGTTCTCTTTTGAGACATTCGTTGTATAAGTGTGTGATTGCTACTCTGTTATAAATCCTCGAGTACTGTGTGTGTCAGCATTACTGATCCAGGGATGACATGGAAACACAGAGACTTGACCGTCTGAGGTCGGGTCGCTACAACCCTTTTCCTTTCATTGATCAAATGTTAGAAAGATTGTCTAAGAATACACACTTATGCTTTCTTGGTAGCTATTCTGCAAATACATATATCACAAGAAGATCAAGAGAAAACTACTTTTAGTTGTTCTTTTGAAACTTATGCTTATAGACATATGCCTTTTTATTTATGTAATGGACATGCTACCTTTGAAATATGTATGACTGCCATATTATCTGATTTATGTGAGAAAATTGTTGATTCATGGATGATTTTTATGTTCACACAACTTCTTTTAATTATTGCTTGAGCAATCTTAACAAAGTTTTGTAGAGATGTGAAGAAACTAATCTTGTCTTGAATTGCGAAAAGTGTCACTCTATGGTGAATGAAGGTATAGTCCTTGGTCATACAATCTCCGAAAGAGACATTGAGGTAGGTAAAGCTAAAATTAATGCAATTTAGAAAATGCCACGTCCTAAAGATGTAGAAGGTATAAGAAGTTTCCTAGGTCATGCTCGTTTCTATATGAGGTACATTAAGCACTTTTCTAAAATTTATATGCATGTTACTAATCTCTATAAAAAGATGTCTCATTTATTTTTTATGTTGATTGTGTAGAAGCATTTGAAATACTTAATAAAACCCTAATATCTGCACCTGTTGTTCAACCACCTGACTAGAACCCATCCTTTGAAATCATGTAGAAACCTTTGAAAAAAAATGAACGATCGACTAATGCTTGCTCATTAGCTGGTGAAGGTAATGGCAGACTGAAGTTGGCATAAAAGCCCGCCTCTTCTCCTTCTCCTCGCCGTTGTCTGTAGCTTCGCCAGGCAAAGCCTGGCCGGCAGGGCAGCGGCGGGGCTTCTCCCCTCCTTCGAGCATCATGGCCGGCGCAGGACGGCCAGATCGGGAGGAGGCACCAAGCTAGCGCGGTGTCGGGCAGCGCAGCGGCGGGAAAAACTTGGCGGTTGCGTGCGCGACGCGGCGGCGGCGGCATAGATGCAAGTCACGGCGAGGTGGTAGCTGGGTGGTGGGTAGGACCGGGTGGTTGCGGGTGTCGCCAGGTTCAGGTCGGATCCCTCTATGGATCCGATGCTTGGATGTTGTCATCCGGCGCGGGGTGGTGGGCTTCGCCATTGGCCACGCCGGATCGTTGGATTTGGTGCTTGGATATCTATGGCAATTGTTCTTCTCAATCCTCCTTCCTGGTGGGTTGAGCCCCATGCATGGCACTTTCATCTCCGCGGGTTTCGGTTCATGGCTTGCCGCCGGATCCGGAGCAGACGGAGGTTTGGTAGTATAGGATGGGGACCAGAGGAAACTTCAGCCGGCTGGTCCGGCCCAACGTTGGCGTCGTCCCTCAACGTCATTACCCTCCCTCGAGGCGAAGCCGAGGTCCCTCCTATCCACCTTCGAACTCCTCCCGGACGGAAGTCCAGAATTCAGACTGGATTGGACGGTGGTGGCGGCCTGGGCGTCGTAGCCTCCATGGAAGCGCCGTCTTGGGAGGCTCGTGTGTTAGAGAGAGAGATGCTATGGGTGGTGGGCTCCGTGTAGGTCTAGCAGGTGCGACGGTGTGGAGGTTGGCAAGAGGAGCGGCGTTGTATCTATCGCGTCGATGACGACTAGTATTGGCGGCATGGTGCAGCTGGATCTCGACGACCGATGCGGCTGCATGGATGAGGGCAGAGCGGTGGCGCTGTTTGACGCCGTGGTGGCGTCTATGGTATGCCTAACAAGGTCGATGCATCAGTATCTGCTTTGAAGATGGATCTGTGGAAGACGGCGGCGACGACCTATGAGAGTGCGTCGGACCGGTATGTGTCCCAGACCCGATATCTGGCTGGGTTGGGCCTCCGGTTTTAGATGTTAGGCTTAGGTGAGAGATCTGGGTATTCAGCTTAGTATTTCTGCACCCGTTCATCAAGTGGATAGGAGTAGCGACAGATGTTGCCAAGGTGGCAGATTCGGACATATAGATGTACTGCTTTGTAAGGTATTTGTGAATAATTAATAAAATAGATGCATGCATCTTCCAGAAGATGCAGAGGCCGGGAGTCATCCTCCATTTTTTTAAAATGCATGGGACGCCTTGAGAATATGTTTGTCCTAGTTTGGAGATTCAACAACTTAGGACGTAAAGTGAATGTTTTGCAAGTCACACCGGAGATGCACCTTTGTATGAGTGCGCATGTTCTCACATGGCACCCAATTCCCTTCAGATTTCTCTCGACAGTGCGTCATGTGTGTGTGCGCTTTCCAATGCATTTTGTGTGTGCACTTTGTTGCCATGTGTCCCGAGCGTAACCATGGTCTCCGTGTGTAACCTAGCAGTTAGTGACCTGTGACATTGGGGTCGCCGAGCCTACACAGATGCACGGAGCTAGCGCAATGCTTGGGACGAGCTAGGTATTGGGGCTCACCGGAGTTGCGACCTTGGCTTTGGCTAAAACTAGCAACGGGGAGAACATTGCACGCTTGGCTCAACTAACATTCATTGTGACGCACCTTCACGTCACACCTTCAGAGTATGCTGGCCTTGTTTCCAGATTCAACAACTTTGGACCTAAAGTAATTTTTTTCAAGTCGAAAGAGAGACGCACCTTTGTATGAGCGTACATGCTTTCACATGGCACCTAATTCCCATCAGATTCCTCTCGAGAGGTTGTCATGTGTGCGTGCTTTGCAATGCATTTCTTATGTGCACTTTGTTGTCCTGTGTCCCGAGAGTAACCATGGTTGATTGTTTGACTCCTTGGCCTTGCCGGT
>NC_041386.1:747285617-747287733 GCF_002162155.2 Triticum dicoccoides | reverse complement strand
CTGCGGCAAAGTTTTGGACGAGCTAGGTTTTGTAGGCTCACCAGAGTTGTGATCTCAGGATATCAACTGTGTTTCTCATCTTTTTCTATAAAAATATGCCGAGGTGCTCCTTCCCCTCTGGTCTCATTTTTTTGCTTTCTCAAAAAAAAAAGTTGTGATCTCAGCTGGGCTGAGCCTGATAACGGGGAGCTTTTGGCAGGCTCGTTGTGCCGCACCTCGATGCATGTGACGCCTTGAGAATATGTTTGTCCTAGCTTCGAGATTCAACAGCTAGCTTAGACTAGCCATAGTGGGAGTAACTTCGGTAGTAACATCGAGTCCAACTCAACAAATTTGCTTATGTGGCAATGAGTTAATAAGGAGAGATGTAGTACTAGTAACTTAGCTAGTTACTGTAACATCACATGTCCCAATGCAATATGAGTCTATAACATAATAAATGAAGCTTTGCATGTTACCACACTTATGTTACTACCCACTATTTAGGTAGTAACATAGTCTAGGGATATGTATATGTTACTAGTGTATGTTACTCTCCATTGTGGCTAGTCTTAGGACGTAAAGCGCTTGTTTTTCAAGTCCAACAGCTTTTATGAGTGCACATGCTTTCACATGGCACCTACTAATTCCCTTCAGATTCCTCCCGACAATTTTTCATGTGTGTGCGCTTTCCAATGAATTTCTCTTGTGCACTTTGTTGTCGTGTGTCCCGAGAGTAGCCATGGTTGAGTTTGTGACCCCTTGGCCATGCCCAAGGACATGCATAGCTACTTAATTGCTATATTAGATGGTTGCTAAGCCTCTTCTATTTAGCAAGACTTTCCATTTGATCTCTGCTGGTTTACTAGCATGCCAAATCTTCATAATCAAGTTATTATTAATAGTGATATTAGAAAATAGTTATTATTAATAATGTGTTAATTATTATTGTTATCATGTTTTATGTGATACATGACTTAGTATAAGTGCTATTCCATTTCATATATATCAAGAAATTATGCATTATATTGCACCTACTGGGATCGAAGATATTGATGTCATTATTAAGCTTGCAAACAGAGATACAATTTCAACGCCTGTAATTATTAGAGATGATGAAGCCTTGTGTGGTAAGATCAAATACCCTACTGATTTCCTAGTACTTGTATCAATCCAAGATGACTTTTGTCACATTATATTTGGTAGACCTTTCTTGAATACCGTTAATGTTGAAATTGATTATGTTAAGGAAAATGTCAATGTTAAGTTTGTTGATGTATATCATGAATTTAATTTCTCTAAGTTTAATAGGCAACCTCATGATAAAGAATTACCTAGTAAAGATGATGTTATTGGTCTTCTTTCTACTATCGTGCCTCCTACTGATCCATTAGAACAATATTTGCTAGACCATAAAACTGATATGCATATGACTTAAAGATTTAAAATAGATGGAATATTCTTTAGGCAATCACATATCCTTCAAAATAATTTGTCTGTTTAAACTTTGGTAGTCCCCCTACCTGTTGGGGAACGTAGTAATTTCAAAAAAAATCCTACGCACACGCAAGATCATGGTGATGCATAGCAATGAGAGGGGAGAGTGTCGTCCACGTTCCCTCGTAGACCGTAAGCGAAAGCGTTAGCATAACGCGGTTGATGTAGTCGTACATCTTCACGATCCGACCGATCCAAGTACCGAACGTACGGCACCTCCAAGTTCAGCACACGTTCAGCTCGATGACGTCCCGTGAACTCCGATCCAGCAGAGCTTCACAGGAGAGTTCCGTCAGCACGATGGCGTGATGACGGTGATGATGTTGCTACCGACGCATGGCTTTGCCTAAGCACCGCTACGATATGACTGATGTGGAATATGGTGGAGGGGGGCACCGCACACAGCTGGGAGAGATCAACAGATCAACTTGTGTGTCCATGGGGTGCCCCTCTCCCTGTATATAAAAGAGTGGAGGAGGGGGGAGGGCCGTCCCTCCTATGGCGCGCCCTGGAGGAGTCCTACTCCCATTGGGAGTAGGATCCCCCCCCTTCCAAGTAGTAGGAGTAGGAGTCGAGGAAAGGGAAAAGAGAAGAGAAGGAAGGAGGGGGCGCAGCCCCTCCCCCTAGTACAATTCGGACT
>NC_041386.1:747234138-747285432 GCF_002162155.2 Triticum dicoccoides | reverse complement strand
TTTCCCCTAAAGCCCAATAAGGCCCATATACTCCCCGGCGAATTCCCGTAACTCTCCGGTACTTTGATAAATACCCGAATCACTCGGAACCTTTCCGATGTCCGAATATAGTCGTCCAATATATCGATCTTTACGTCTCGACCATTTCGAGACTCCTAGTCATGTCGCTGTTCTCATCTGGGACTCCGAACTACCTTCGGTACATTAAAACACATAACTCATAATATAAATCGTCACCGAACGTTTAGCGTGCGGACCCTACGGGTTCGAGAACTATGTAGACATGACCGAGACACATCTCCAGTCAATAACCAATAGCGGAACCTGGATGCTCATATTGGCTCCCACATATTCTACGAAGATCTTGACCGATCATACCGCATAATGCTACGTCTTGAGCTTGCGTTGGTTTTTCTTGAAGAGGAAAGGTTGATGCAGCAATAGTAGCATAAGTATTTCCCTCAGTTTTTGAGAACCAAGGTATCAATCCAGTAGGAGGCTCCTCAAAAGTCCCACACGCCTACACAAACAAACAAAGAACTCACAACCAACGCAATAAAGGGGTTGTCAATCCCTTCACGACCACTTGCGAAAGTGAGATCTGATAGAGATAATATGATAAGATAAATATATTTTTGGTATTTTATAATATAGATTGGAAAAGTAAAGATGCAAATAAAAGTAGATTGAAAGCTTATATGATAAAGATAGACCCGGGGGCCATAGGTTTCATTAGTGGCTTCTCTCAAGATAGCATAAGTATTACAGTGGGTGAACAAATTACTGTCGAGCAATTGATAGAAAAGCGAATAATTATGAGATTATCTAGGCATGATCATGTATATAGGCATCACATCCGTGACAAGTAGACCGACTCCTATATGCATCTACTACTATTACTCCACACATCGACTGCTATCCAACATGCATCTAGAGTATTAAGTTCATAAGAACAAAGTAACACATTAAGAAAGATGACATGATGTAGAGGGATAAACTCATGAAATATGATATAAACCCCATCTTTTTATCCTCGATGGCAACAATACAATACGTGCCTTGCTGCCCCAGCTGTCACTGGGAAAGGACACCGCAAGATTGAACCCAAAGCTAAGCACTTCTCCCATTGCAATAAAGATCAATCTTGTAGGCCAAACCAAACTGATAATTCGAAGAGACTTGCAAAGATAACTTAATCATACATAAAAGAATTCAGAGGAGATTCAAATATTTCTCATAGATAAACTTGATCATAAACCCACAATTCATCGGATCTCAACAAACACACTGCAAAAAGAGTTACATCGAATAAATCTCCAAGAAGATCGAGGAGAACATTGTATTGAGATCCAAAAAGAGAGAAGAAGCCATCTAGCTAATAACTATGGACCCGAAGGTCTGTGGTAACTACTCACAACTCATCGGAGGGGCTATGGTGTTTATAGAGAAGCCCTCCATGGTCGATTCCCCCTCGGGCGGACCACTCGCGGATACAAAAGGTTACAACGATGGAATTAGGTTTTCGTTGGCTTCCCTGATTTTTTCGGGGTACATGGGTATATATAGGAGGAAGAAGTAGGTCGGTGGCCGCCCGAGGGGCCCATGAGATAGGGGGGCGCACCCTGTAGGGGTGGGCGCGCCCTCCACCCTCGTGGCCGCCTCGGCTGCTTCTTGGCTTGCACTCCAAGTCCTCTGGATCACGTTCGTTCCAAAAATCACGCTCCCAAAGGTTTCATTCCGTTTGGACTCCGTTTGATATTCCTTTTCTTCGAAATAATGAAATAGGAAAAAAAACAACAACAATAAGGGTTGGTCCTCCGGTTAGTAGGTTAGTCCCAAAAATGATATAAATGTGTAAAGTAAAGCCCATAAACATCCGAAACGGGTAATATAATAGCATGGAACAATCAAAAATTATAGATACGTTGGAGACGTATCAAGCTTCCCCAAGCATAATTCCTGCTCGCCCTCGAGTAGGTAATTGATAAAAACAGAATTTTTGATGTGGAATGCTACCTAGCATAATTCTGAATGTAATTTTCTTTATTGTGGCACGAATGTTCAGATCCAAATGATTGAAAATAAAAGTTCATATTGACATAAGAAATAGTAATACTTCAAGCATACTAATCAAAGCAATCATGTCTTCTCAAAATAACATGGCTAAAGAAAGTTTATCCCTACAAAAATCATATAGTTAGGCTATGCTTCATTTTTGTCACACAAAAATGCTCCCAAATTACCGATGACAAGACAAGCAATTGTTTCGTACTTAAATAATCTCAACCTTTTTCAACTTTCACGCAATACATGAGCGTGAGCCATGGATATAGCACTATGGGTGGAATAGAATATGATGATGGGGATTGTGTGGAGAAGACAAAAAAAAGAAGAAAGTCTCACATTGACGAGGATAATCAACGGGCTATGGAGGTGCCCATCAATTGATGTCAACATGAGGAGTAGGGATTGCCATGCAACGGATGCACTAGAGCTATAAATGTATGAAAGCTCAACAAAAGAAAACTAGTGGGTGTGCATCCAACTTGCTTGCTCACGAAGACCTAGGGCATTTTGAGGAAGCCCATCGTAGGAATATACAAGCCAAGTTCTATAATGAAAAATTCCCACTAGTATATGAAAGTGACAACATATGAGACTCTCTATATGAACAACATGGTGCTACTTTGAAGCACAAGTGTGGAAAAGAGATAGTAACATTGCCCCATTTATTTTTTTATTTTTTTTTCTTTGGGCATTTCCTTTTTTTTCTTTTGGCCTTTCTTCTTTTTTTTCTTTTTTTTTCTTTGGCCTTTCTTTTTTTTGGCCTTTCTTTTTTCTTTTCTTTTTGGGGACAATGCTCTAATAATGATGATCATCACACTTTTATGGATTTATAACTCATGAATTACAACTCAAAACTAGAACAAGATATGACTCTATATGAATGCCTCCGGCGGTGTACTGGGATGAGCAATGAATCAAGAGTGACATGTATGAAAAATTATGCAAAGTGGCCTTGCCACAAATACGATGTCAACTACATGATCATGCAATGGCATATGACAATAGTAATGCGTGTCATGATGATAAACGGAACGGTGGAAAGTTGCATGGCAATATATCTCGGAATGGCCATGGAGATGCCATAATAGGTAGGTATGGTGGCTGTTTTGAGGAAGATATAAGGAGGTTTATGTGTGATAGAGCGTATCATATCACGGGGTTTGGATGCACCGGCGAAGTTTGCACCAACTCTCAAGGTGAGAAAGGGCAATGAACGGTACCGAAGAGGCTAGCAATGATGGAAAGGTAAAAGTGCGTATAATCCATGCACTCAACATTAGTCAAAAGAACTCATATACTTATTGCAAAAATCTACAAGTCATCAAAAACCAAGCACTACACGCATGCTCCTAGAGGGATAGATTGGTAGGAAAAGACCATCGCTCGTCTCCGATCGCCACTCATAAGGATGCACAATCTAAGAACACCTCATGTTTCAAATTTGTTACACAACTTTAACCATACGCGCATGCTACGGGACTTGCTAACTTCAACACAAGCATTCTTTAAATTCATAATCACCCAACTAGCATGACTTTAATATCACTACCTCCATATCTCAAAACAATTATCAAGTATCAAATTGATCATAGCATCCAATTCACTTCCTATGATAGTTTTTATTATACCCAACTTGGATGCCCACCATTCTAGGACCAATTTTATAACCATAGCAAATACCATGCTATTCTAAGAGACTCTCAAAATAATATAAGTGAAGCATGAGAGACTAGCAATTTCTACAAAATTAAGCCACCGTCGTGCTCTAAAATATATAAGTGAAGCACTAGAGCAAAAACTATCTAGCTCAAAAGATATAAGTGAAGCACATAGAGTATTCTAATAAATTCCAATCAAGTGGGATTCTCCCAAAAGGTGTGTACATCAAGGATGATTTTGGAAAACTAAAAAGCAAATACTAATATCATACAAGACGCTCCAAGCAAAACACATATCATGTGGCGAATGAAAATATAGCTCCAAGTAAAGTTACCGATAAACAAAGACGAAAGAGGGGATGCCTTCCGGGGGCATCCCCAAGCTTAGGCTTTTGGCTATTCTTGAATATCTTTGGGTGCCATGGACATCCCTAAGCTTAGGCTCTTGCCACTCCTTATTCCATAGTCCATTAAATCTTTACCCAAAACTTGAAAACTTCACAACACAAAACTCAACAGGAAATCTCATAAGCTCCGTTAGTGAAAGAAAGCAAAACCACCACATAAGGTACTGTAATGAACTCATTCTTTATTTATATTGGTGTTAAACCTATTGTATTCCAAGTTCTCTATGGTTCATACCACTTAATACTAGCCATAGATGCATCAAAATAAGCAAACAACACACGAAAAAACAGAATCTTTCAAAAATAGAACAGTCTGTAGCAATCTGTAACACACGAATACTTCTAAAACTCTAAAAATCCTACCAAAATAGGAAGTCCTGGGAAATTTGTCTATTGATCTACAGTAAGAAGCATCAACGCAAAAGCACATTTCTGTGATTTAACAAAACTAATTTCGTGCGCGCAAAGTTTCTGTTTTTCAGCAGAATCAAATTAACTATCACCATAGGTTATCCTATAGGTTCTACTCGGCACAAACACTAATTAAACATAAAAACACATCTAAACAGAAGGTAGATGCAAAATTTATTACTAAACAGAAACAAAAACAAAAAACACAAATAAATTGGGTTGCCTCCCAACTAGCGCTATCGTTTAATGCCCCTAGCTAGGCATAAAAGCGAAGACAGATCTAAGTAGTGCCATCTTTGGCACTCAATTCATAAGTAGCTCACATGATACATTCATAAGGTAATTTAATTTTCTTTCTTGGAAAGTGCTCCATGCCTTTCCTTAATGGAAATTGGAATCTAATATTCCCTTCCTTCATATCAATAATCGCGCCGATCGTTCTAAGGAAAGGTCTACCAAGAATAATAGGGCAAGAAAGATTGCAATCAATATCAAGAACGATAAAATCTACGGGAACGAAATTTCTATTTGCAATAATGAGAACATCATTGATCCTTCCCATTGGCTTTTTAATGGTGGAATCCGCAAGGTGCAAATTTAAAGAGCAATCATCAAGATCATGGAAACCTAGAATATCACATAAAGCTTTCGGAATCGTGGAAACACTAGCACCCAAATCAAACAAAGCATAACACTCGTGATCTTTAATTTTAATCTTTATAGTAGGTTCCCACTCATCATTAAGTTTTCTAGGTATAGAAACTTCCAAATTAAGTTTTTCATCAAAAGATTGCATCAAGGCATCAACAATATGTTTGGTAAAAGCTTTATTTTGACTATAAGCAAGAGGAGAATTCACAACCGATTGCAACAAGGAAATACAACCTTCTAAAGAACAATTATCATAATTAAATTCCTTGAAATCCAAGATAGTGGGTTCAATGCTATTTAAAGTCTTGACCTCTCCAATCCCACTTTTACCAAATTTAGCATCAAGATCTAAAAACTCCGAATCATCGGACGCCTTTTAACTAAAGTTGACTCATCTCTAGTCCCATCATTATTAAGATTCATATTGAAAAACAAAAATCTAATAGGAGACACATCAATAACTTTAAGATCTTCATCATTATTTTCATGGAAACTAGAAGAACACGCTTTTACAAAGCAATCTTTTTTAGCACGCAATCTAGCAGTTCTTTCTTTGCACTCATCAATGGAAATTATCATTGCTTTGAGAGACTCATTGATATCATCCTTAGGAGGAGTAGATCTAAGTTTCAAAGAATCAATATCAAGAGAAAGTCTATCAACGTTCCTAGCCAAATCATCAACTTTGAGCAACTTTTCTTCAAGCAAGGCATTAAAATTCGTTTGAGAGATCATAAATTCTTTTACAGTATTCTCAAAATCAGAGGGCATATTATTAAAATTACCAAAATAATTATTGCAGTAATTTCCATAATTATTAGAGGAATTACTAGGGAACGGTCTAGAGTTAAAGTTTCCTCTATAAGCATCGTTCCCAAAACTATTCCTACCAACAAAATTCACATCCATAGATTCATTATTATTCTCAATCAAAGTAGACAAAGGCATATCATTGGGATCAATAGGAGCACTCTTAGTAGCAAATAATTTCATAAGTTCATCCATCTTTCCACTCAAAACATTAATTTCTTCTATATCATGCACTTTTTTACTAGTAGATCCTTCGGTGTGCCATTGAGAGTAATTAGCCATAATATTATCAAGGAGTTTTCTAGCATCTCCTAAAGTGATTTCCACAAACGTGCCTCCAGCGACCGAATCTAAAAGATTTCTAGAAGCAAAGTTCAATCCGGCATATTTGTATGATCATCCATAAATTCAAACCATGAGTAGGGCAATTGCGAATCATCAATTTCATTCTTTCCCAAGATTGGGCAACATGCTCATGATCAAGTTGTTTAAAATTCATAATATCGTTCCTAAGAGTGATGATCTTAGCGGGCGGAAAATATTTAGAGATAAAAGCATCTTTGCACTTATTCCATGAATCAATACTATTCTTAGGCAAAGACGAAAACCAAAGGTTATCACGATCTCTAAGTGAAAACGGAAATAACTTCAATTTAACAATATCATTATCCGTATCTTTCTTCTTTTGCATATCACACAAATCAACAAAGTTGTTTAGATGGGTAGCGGCATCTTCACTAGGAAGGCCGACGAATTGATCTTTCATAACAAGACTCAGCAAAGCAGTATTGATTTTACAAGACTCAACATCATTAAGTGGAGCAATCAGAGTACTAAGGAAATCATTATTATTGGTATTGGCGAAATCACACAATTTGGTATTATCTTGCACCATGGCGACAAGTAATCCAACACACAAGCAAACAGAAAAAGGCAAGCGAAAGAGAGAGAGGAGATTGGGAAAGAGAGGGCAAATAAAATGGCAGGGGTGAAGTGGGGGAGAGGAAAACGAGAGGCAAATGGCAAATAATGTAAATGCGAGGGAGATGAGTTTGTGATGGGTACTTGGTATGTCTTGACTTGAGCGAAGACCTCCCTGGCAACGGCGCCAGAAATCCTTCTTGCTACGTCTTGAGCTTGCATTGGTTTTCCTTGAAGAGGAAAGGGTGATGCAGCAATAGTAGCGTAAGTATTTCCCTCAGTTTTTGAGAACCAAGGTATCAATCCAGTACGAGGCTCCTCAAAAGTCCCACGCACCTACACAAACAAACAAAGAACTCGCAATCAACGCAATGAAGGGGTTGTCAATCCCTTCACGGCCACTTGCGAAAGTGAGATCTGATAGAGATAGTATGATAAGATAAATATATTTTTGGTATTTTATAATATAGATTGGAAAAGTAAAGATGCAAATAAAAGTAGATTGAAAGCTTATATGATAAAAGATAGACCCGGGGGCCATAGGTTTCACTAGTGGCTTCTCTCAAGATAGCATAAGTATTACGGTGGGTGAACAAATTACTGTCGAGCAACTGATAGAAAAGCGAATAATTATGAGATTATCTAGGCATGATCATGTATATAGGCATCACGTCCATGACAAGTAGACCGACTCCTGCCTGCATCTACTACTATTACTCCACATATCGACCGCTATCCAGCATGCATCTAGAGTATTAAGTTCATAAGAACAGAGTAACGCATTAACAAAGATAATATGATGTAGTGGGATAAACTCATGCAATATGATATAAACCCCATCGTTTTATCCTCGATGGCAACAATACAATACGTGCCTTGCCGCCCCTGCTGTCACTGGGAAAGGACACCGTAAGATTGAACCCAAAGCTAAGCACTTCTCCCATTGCAAGAAAGATCAATCTAGTAGGCCAAACCAAACTGATATTTCGAAGAGACTTGCAAAGATAACTTAATTATACGTAAAAGAATTCAGAGGAGATTCAAATATTTCTCATAGATAAACTTGATCATAAACCCACAATTCATCGGATCTCGACAAACACACCGCAAAAGGAGTTACATCGAATAGATCTCCAAGAAGATCGAGGAGAACATTGTATTGAGATCCAAAAAGAGAGAAGAAGCCATCTAGCTAATAATTATGGACCCGAAGGTCTGTGGTAAACTACTCACAACTCATCGGAGGGGCTATGGTGTTGATGTAGAAGCCCTCTGTGGTCGATTCCCCCTCCGGCGGAGCGCCGGCGAAGGCTCCAAGATGGGATCTCGCGGATACAGAAGGTTACGGCGGTGGAATTAGGTTTTCGTTGGCTCCCCTGATGTTTTCGGGGTACGTGGGTATATATAGGAGGAAGAAGTAGGTCGGTGGCCGCCCGAGGGGCCCACAAGATAGGGGGCGCGCCCTGTAGGGGTGGGCGCGCCCTCCACCCTCGTGGCCGCCTCGGCTGCTTCTTGGCTTGCACTCCAAGTCCTCTGGATCACGTTCGTTCCAAAAATCACGCTCCCGAAGGTTTCATTCCGTTTGGACTCCGTTTGATATTCCTTTTCTTCAAAACTAGCAAAGTGGCCCGCTCGATGCGCGGGCTAGAACTTTTTGTTATTTAATAATAACATCATATGATTTGATTTGTGTACAACAAAATTAATGGCGCCTTTATTGGTTTATGTTGTTCAATATAATTTATATTGTTGTATAGTCGTTTAGCACTACTCTATTTAGCAATGAATATTGATGTTAAGAAAAGTGCAGACATCATGCTTTAGGAAATGAAACCTACTTAAAAAAAGCACATGATATACTTTTTAATTCTCAATTTTATATTTTGGATCCATCAAAGCAATCCCACGGATGGAAAAGATAAACTTCTAAAAAAATATGCAAACTGGTGGCTGGTTGCAGGAGATCTATTTAATTTTCCCAAGGTCATATGAAATTTAATAAGACATATCTGTATTAATTGGAGCATCACACATATGTTAATTTATAATTATGCTTGTCATAGAAAGCTGGATCAAACACAAACTCCTCTGTGTCTTACGTATCAAACAATTGTAGTCTCATTATACTATCTAGCCATCCATTATGCACAACCCATCTTTTATTTTCTTTATCTAGCTTCCTATAAAACAGAAACAACGCGAGATCTATGTTTGCATAATTGAACTCCAAGGTTTAGCTAACTACAAATATATCTCCACTCATGAAGAGCTGACCATTAGGTACAGTCTCCATTGTACATGACGTTCAATGGCATGCTTACTCATACTATGAATGCGACATGATCTTTTGCAATCCTGACAAAGGGAACAAATGTGAAACATAACATATGTATATTAACATTGTGGCCATACTGTAGGAGTCCATATTCACAAGGAACACACAAACAACTCCATTATATTGGATTTTAAGGTGATGATATAAGATAAAACAATCCTAGAATATGAAAGAAAAAATAATCCTCAAAAGTGCACCTCATTTCCTCTATATTCCTATCTCGTGGTGGAATTCAATGGATGCCAACTTTTTCATCAAGCTACGAATGCACAGTTTGAAACTTTTGTAAAAGAATAGAAAAAGCACTCGAATATAAATCAGGAACTATTATTTATATATAGAGAAGAGTATATGTATCATATAGGTTATATAGTTATGTCTACATTTTCTGTAAATGTACTGGGATAGTTTATGGCTAATGAGTTACATTAGCATGGTGTGCTATCTCAGTTCTATGAAGAGAGCCCACGCACTTGCAGGCGTGATCATTATAATACATCTAAAGAGGTTCAAGAGAGTGCAGTCCAAGTTTTAGGTGCATTATCAGTATGATCCATCGATATTCTTACTAACTGTGAAACATCCTCTATTCAAAGTTGGTTTCACTGTTATGTGCAAAACTAAAGCATAAAGTCCATGCACATAGAGCCGAGACCAGTTTTGAACAAACTATGAACAAACTGTCAACATAACTTGTTTTGGTTTTATGCGCTCTTCATGAAACTGGTTCACCATCTCATCTCGGAGCAATGCTTGTCAATAACATTAATGAAGTTATTAAGAGTGTGTATGTAATATATTGTAATTATTTAATCAAGGAGAGTGAGAATACATGTGTGAAACATTGAAGAGTTGGACATATCAGGCATAATCGAAAATCAAACAGCTAGATACTTTATATGAGCTAGTGACTGTGAAAACTTCTAGCATGCATTAAACTTGAAGTTTTTCCACTTGAGGAAATTCTATATTAAATCTCGCTAACCAATAAATGAGCCAAATTACGATAAGGGGTGATGCTCTAAACACATGTAGAGTCATTAAAAGTTGGAATAGTCAGTCAGAGATTATGAAATAGGTTGAATAGACAAAAGAAAAATCAGACCTCTCATGAAAAAATAATATTAGTCAATATACACGATACAATATTCCTATTAAAAAAATTTATAGGGAAAATAAGGGGAAGGGCAAATCTTAATTGAAACTGAACATGAGGCAAATAATTCAGAAATCAATTGTTTGTTAGTGATGCAGACTAACATGTGACTTATGTTGCAGGCAATGAAACATTACACAGTGTGATGTGTTGAGATACACAAACGTGTGTGGAAATAAATGCACAACTTCCAATGGCGAAGTCTTGAGCTATTGCCTAGCAAAATATTCTGGAGTTTAGCTAGATAAATAATGGCTAGAAATATTTATATATGAAAGCAATAGTTGATCTAATACTTCTTCCAGTATTTCTGACATCACAGCAAAAGCATGTAGATAACATAAGCTAAATCAGGTTATGTTGGCATGTTACTACTTACTAAAATTACTATGTTGCAAACTGTGTCCATAGATTTCCAATGTTTTACGAATGATGAATGATGAATTGCGTGATAGTAAGCTTATGTGATATAGTATATGTTCTGCAGGAGAGAAATAATTTATGTAAACATGTTAACTAAAGAAGACCTGTAAATACAAATTATACTTGTTGTTGTTCCTTGTTCATGTACACACTTTACGTTACTCACAACATTGAACTGAGATGTAGATAATAAACAGGGATATCATTTAGATCTAGAAACTTGGTAATTGTTGGCAACATAATCGGAAGCAAAGAATAATTTGACACACTTGTTAGATGCACTTGATTGTTGGTCCTCTTTCTATTGTATCTTGGGCTTCCTGCTAGATACCACACCTTGAACCATGGCATAGCATTGGCTACCAATATAGCATGCTCCCCGACCAGAAACGCGGTGGCTTCCATGCAGGGCGTGCCAACCACACTGAGAAGGGAGATATATAGCAGTGCTAGAGAAGACCTAGGAAATTTCGGGTTGGAAGGGACAACAAAAATATCATTTTCACAAAGAAATAAGCAAAATATTATTGATTTCTTATATATTTCGTAGCCACATGATCATGTATTTGTAATATCATTAAAAACTGAAGGAAAATTAATATATATTTAACCTAAATTAGGCTACACACGTAAGAATAGACATATTTAGCGACAAATATATTATATATAGCTTGAAGGATGGAACCCGTAACCCGTAAACTAATTTTGTCTACAAAGATATCCCTCCATGTGTGAACATCGATCAAAAAAAATTTGTCATCTAAAAAAAGAGTATATGACTTGGATCTTGTGAATTTCAATGCACTGCTGTTTCCTCCTCTTCGCTAGCACATTTATGTTAATTTCTTACAACTCTCCTTGTTATTGAAAAACTATCATAGTACAATTCACAAATATACACCACAAAACTACATCATAGTACAATTTGCACCCTTGGTCCGTAAATCTAGACGGTGTCTTGTACTCCCTCCGTTCCTAAATATTTGTCTTTTTAGATATTTCAAATGGACTATGGCATACGGATGTATATAGACATATTTTAAAGTGTAGATTCACTCATTTTGCTGCTCGTATGTAGTCACTTGTTGAAATCTCTAGAAATACAAATATTTAGGAACGGAGGGAGTATTATACAGATGGAGTACATGTAGTAGTAAAAAATGAATGTACACCTAGATATATATCACGTGGCAGTGCTTACCTATGGATTTTGTGGATTAATTAGGCATGTCTTCCTCCATCTCGTTGCTACTATGATGCATGTCTTCAATCGATCATGTACCTAGCTCCTTGCTGGGTTGTATGCATGAGCAAGTTTGAAACCTGAGACTAATCGTGGTAGAGGCTGGTTGACCAGCGGCCGAGGGTGACCAGGTGAACACTACAGGCGACAGCCCCGTGCATAAGCACGTACTCACTTACGGGATTCCTGATTTTCTAGTTTTCCCGGAGGACATAAGCAAAGCGAGGTCCACTCCATGCAATTCCACTACATACCCACGAAAACTTGGATCGTGCTCCTGCCATGCTTGATGCGCTCGATCTCTCCATGTGGTTAAAGGTCCTGGAACTGCACATCCACATCCCCGGCCAGGAGCGCATCCTGATATGTATGGAAGCGAAGCCATGCGTCTTCGTCATCAAAGGCGCTTGAAGTCTTGAACCTGCAGCTGACATGAGCCATTATCCCCGCCCTCATCATGGTTGTGCCCTGGTTGTGGAAGACACTCGAATTGCACCGCAATGTCCGGTGTTAAGATATATTGGCCGACGCATTCTGCGTGAACTTCTCCTCGTCATGGAGGCAGGGGAATCGCAAGGCAATGTCCACGCTCAGGAATTCTTGGCTGATGGGAGGAAAAGAAGATGCGAGAAGAGGAGAGCTTTCCTTCTATTTTCTTCCCTTAGATGCATACGCTTGAGGGGAAGGTACAGATATGTACGTGCGTGAGGGGGCGTCCCTTCTTTATTTGTTTCCCAGATGGATACGTAAAGGTTTTCCTTCCTGGATGACCCTTTTTTTCTTTCCTAGATGGACACGTAAGGGATGTGTTTTCTTTGATGGATGGATGCGTGAGGAGGTCCACCAGGCTACAAATCCAACGACTATGGTTTATTAATAAAAAAGAAGGTCTACTAAATCAATGGTTAGATATTTCTAATTATTGTGGGAATTTTTAGCTTAATTACTTTTTTGTGGTTAGCCCATCAATCACATTTTATATATAAATAGATACTGAAATAGGCAAAAAAACAGCAATACGGGCTGGGCCTCCGGTTAGTAGGTTAGTCCCAAAAATGATATAAATGTGTAAAGTAAAGCCCATAAACATCCAAAACGGATAATATAATAGCATGGAACAATCAAAAATTATAAATACATTACAGACGTATCACATAACAACATACGTTGTTCCCTTTCTCATCGGTATGTTACTTGCCCGAGATTCGATCGTCGGTATCTCAATACCTAATTCAATCTCGTTACCGGCAAGTCTCTTTACTCGTTATGTAATGCATCATCCTGCTACTAACTCATTAGTCACATTGCTTGCAAGGCTTATAGTGATGTGCATTACCGAGAGGGCCCAGAGATACCTCTCCGACAATCGGAGTGACAAATCCTAATCTCGAAATACGCCAACTCAACAAGTACCTTCGGAGACACCTGTAGAGCATCTTTATAATCACCCAGTTACGTTGTGACATTTGGTAGCACACAAACTGTTCATGCGGTGAACGGGAGTTGCATAATCTCATAGTCATATGAACATGTATAAGTCATGAAGAAGGCAATAGCAACATACTAAACGATCAAGCGCTAAGCTAACGGAATGGGTCAAGTCAATCACATCATTCTCCTAATGATGTGATCCCGTTAATCAAATGACAACTCATGTCTATGGCTAGGAAACTTAACCATCTTTGATTCAATGAGCTAGTCAATTAGAGGCATACTAGTGACACTTTGTTTGTCTATGTATTCACACATGTACTAAGTTTCCGGTTAATACAATTCTAGCATGAATAATAAACATTTATCATGAAATAAGGAAATATAATAACTTTATTATTGCCTCTAGGGCATATTTCCTTCAGTCTCCCACTTGCACTAGAGTCAATAATCTAGTTCACATCACCATGTGATTTAACACTAATATTCACATCTGCATGTGATTAACACCCATAGTTCACATCGTCATGTGACCAACACCCAAAGGGTTTACTAGTGTCAATAATCTAGTTCACATCGATATGTGATTAACACCCAAAGAGTACTAAGGTGTGATCATGTTTTGCTCGTGAGAGAAGTTTAGTCAACGGGTCTGTCACATTCAGAGCCGTATGTATTTTGCAAAATATTCTATGTCTACAATGCTCTGCACGGATCTACTTTAGCTAATTGCTCCCACTGTCAATATGTATCCAGATTGAGACTTAGAGTCATCTGGATTGTTGTAAAAACTTGCACTGATGTAACTCTTTTATCACCTCCATAGTCGAGAAACATTTCCTTTAGTCCTTACTAAGGATATTCTTGACCGCTGTCCAGTGATCTACTCCTAGATCAAAATTGTACTCCCTTGCCAAACTCAGAGCAAGGTATACAATAGGTCTAGTACACAGCATAACATACTTTATAGAACCTATGACTGAGGCATAGGAATGACATTTCATTCTCTTTCTATTTTCTGCCATGGTCGGGTTTTGAGTCTTACTCAACTTCACACCTTGCAACATAGGCAAGAACTGTTGGGGAACATAGTAATTTCAAAAAAAATTCCTACGCACACGCAAGATCATGGTGATGCATAGCAACGAGAGGGGAGAGTGTTGTCCACGTACCCTCGTAGACCGAAAGCGGAAGTGTTAGAACAACGCGGTTGATGTAGTCGTACGTCTTCACTGCCCGACCGATCAAGCACCGAAACTACGCCACCTCCGAGTTCTAGCACACGTTCAGCTCGATGACGATCCACATACTCCGATCCAGCAGAATGTTAGGGAAGAGTTCCGTTAGCATGACGGCGTGATGACGATCTTGATGTTCTACCCTCGCAGGGCTTCGCCTAAGCACAACTACAATATTATCGAGGACTATGGTGGAGGGGGGCACCGCACACGGCTAAGAGATAAGGAGATCAATTGTTGTGTCTATGGGGTGCCCCCATCCCCCGTATATAAAGGAGTGGAGGCGGGGGCCGGCCAAGGGGGGTGGCACGCCCTAGGGGGGAGTCCAACCCCAACCGGTAGTAGGACTCCTCCCTTTCCTATTAGGAGAGGGAGAGGGAAGGAAGAGGGGGGAGGGACGAAGGAAAGGGGGGCCGGCACCCCTCCCAATTTGGATTGGGCTTGGGGCGGGCGCCCCCTCCTTTGCTTCTTCTCCCTCCTTTCCACTAAGGCCCAATAAGGCCCATATACCTCCCGGGGGGTTCCGATAACCTCCCGGAGCTCCGGTATTGTCCCAATCTCACACGGAACCTTTCCGGTGTCCAAATATAGTCGTCCAATATATCGATCTTTATGTCTCGACCGTTTCGAGACTCCTCGTCATGTCCGTGATCACATCCGGGACTCCGAACAACCTTCGGTACATCAAAACTCATAAACTCATAATAAAACTATCAACGAAACCTTAAGCGTGCGGACCCTATGGGTTCGAGAACTATGTAGACATGACCTAGAACTGTTTCCGGTCAATAACCAATAGTGGAACCTGGATGCTCATATTGGCTCCTACATATTCTACGAAGATCTTTATCGGTCAAACCGCATAACAACATACATTGTTCCCTTTCTCATCGGTATGTTACTTGCCCGAGATTCGATCATCGGTATCTCAATACCTAGTTCAATCTCGTTACCGGAAAGTCTCTTTACTCGTTACGTAATGCATCATTCTGTAACTAACTCATTAGCTAATATTGCTTGCAAGGCTTATAGTGATGTGCATTACCGAGAGGGCCCAGAGATACCTCTCCAACAATCGGAGTGACAAAACCTAATTTCAAAATACGCCAACTCAACATGTACCTTTGGAGACACCTGTAGAGCTCCTTTATAATCACCCAGTTACGTTGTGACGTTTGGTAGCACACAAAGTG
Source organism: Triticum dicoccoides (assembly GCF_002162155.2). Taxonomy (NCBI): domain Eukaryota; kingdom Viridiplantae; phylum Streptophyta; class Magnoliopsida; order Poales; family Poaceae; genus Triticum; species Triticum dicoccoides. The sequence goes on along the minus strand of NC_041386.1, from coordinate 747,269,488 downwards.
TTCCTCCGGTAAACGGGAGTTGCATAATCTCATAGTTGTAGGAACTTGTATATGTCATGAAGAAAGCAATAGCAACATACTAAACGATCAAGTGCTAAGCTAACGAAATGGGTCAAGTCAATCACATCATTCTCCTAATGACGTGATCCCATTAATCAAATGATAACACATGTCTATGGTTAGGAAAAATAACCATCTTTGATTAATGAGCTAGTCAAGTAGAGGCATACTAGTGACATTAAGTTTGTCTATGTATTCACACATGTATCATGTTTCCGGTTAATACAATTCTAGCATGAATAATAAACATTTATCATGATATGAGGAAATAAATAATAACTTTATTATTGCCTCTAGGGCATATTTCCTTCAGTATCTCACTTGCACTAGAGTCAATAATCTAGATTACACTGTAATGATTCTAACACCCATGGAGTCTTGGTGCTGATCATGTTTTGCTCGTGGAAGAGGCTTAGTCAACGGGTCTGCAACATTCAGATCCGTATGTATCTTGCAAATCTCTATGTCTCCCACCTGGACTTGGTCCCGGATGGAATTGAAGCGTCTCTTGATGTGCTTAGTCCTCTTGTGAAATCTGGATTCCTTTGCCAAGGCAATTGCACCAGTATTGTCACAGAAGATCTTCATTGGGCCCGATGCACTAGGTATGACACCTAGATCGGAAATGAACTCTTTCATCCAGACTCCTTCATTTGCTGCTTCCGAAGCAGCTATGTACTCCGCTTCGCATGTAGATCCCGCCACGACGCTTTGTTTAGAACTGCACCAACTGACAGCTCCACCGTTCAATATAAACACGTATCCGGTTTGCAATTTATAATCGTACGGATCAGTGTCAAAGCTTGCATCGACGTAACCATTTACGACTAGCTCTTTGTCACCTCCATAAACGAGAAACATATCCTTAGTCCTTTTCAGGTATTTCAGTATATTCTTGACCATTGTCCAGTGATCCACTCCTGGATTACTTTGGTACCTCCCTGCCAAACTTATTGCTAAGCATACATCAAGTCTGGTGCACAGCATTGCATACATGATAGAGCCTATGGCTGAAGCATAGGGACATCTTTCATTTTCTCTCTATCTTCTGCTGTGGTCGATCGGGCATTGAGTCTGACTCAACTTCACACCTTGTAATACAGGCAAGAACCCTTTCTTTGCCTGATCCAATTTGAACTTTTTCAAAACTTTATCAAGGTATATGCTTTGTGAAAGTCCAATCAAGCGTCTTGATCTATCTCTATAGATCTTGATGCCCAATAAGTAAGCAGCTTCACCGAGGTATTTCATTGAAAAACTTTTATTCAAGTATCCCTTTATGCTATCCAGAAATTCTATATCATTTCCAATTAACAATATGTCATCTACATATAATATCAGAAATGCTACAGAGCTCCCACTCACTTTCTTGTAAATATAGGCTTCTCCAAAAGTCTGTATAAAACCATATGCTTTGATCACACTATCAAAGCGTTTATTCCAACTCCGAGAGGCTTGCACAAGTCCGTAAATGGATCGCTAGAGCTTGCACACTTTGTTAGCATCTTTTGGATCGACAAAACCTTCCGGTTGTATCATATACAACTCTTCTTCCAGAAATCCATTCAGGAATGCAGTTTTGACATCCATTTGCCAAATTTCATAATCATAAAATGTGGCAAATGCTAACATGATACGGACAGACTTAAGCATCGCCACGGGTGAGAAAGTCTCATCGTAGTCAACCCCTTGAACTTGTCGAAAACCTTTCGCAACAAGTCGAGCTTTGTAGATAGTTACATTACCATCAGCGTCAGTCTTCTTCTTGAAGATCCATTTATTCTCGATGGCTTGCCGATCATCGGACAAGTCAACCAAAGTCCATACTTTGTTTTCATACATGGATCCCATCTCAGATTTCATGGCCTCAAGCCATTTTGCGGAATCTGGGCTCATCATCGCTTCCTCATAGTTCGTAGGTTCGTCCTGGTCAAGTAACATGACTTCCAGAATAGGATTACCGTACCACTCTGGTGCGGATCTTACTCTGGTTGACCTACGAGGTTTGGTAGTAACTTGATCTGAAGTTTCATGATCAATATCATTAGCTTCCTCACTGATTGGTTTAGTTGTCACAGGAACCGGTTCTTGTGATGAACTACTTTCCAATAAGGGAGCAGGTACAGTTACCTCATCAAGTTCTACTTTCCTCCCACTCACTTCTTTAGAGAGAAACTCCTTCTCTAGAAAGGATCCGAATTTAGCAACAAAAATCTTGCCCTCAGATCTGTGATAGAAGGTGTACCCAATAGTCTCTTTTGGGTATCCTATGAAGACACATTTCTCCGATTTGGGTTCGAGCTTATCTGGTTGAAGTTTCTTCACATAAGCATCGCAACCCCAAACTTTAAGAAACGACAACTTTGGTTTCTTGCCAAACCACAGTTCATAAGGCATCATCTCAATGGATTTTGATGGTGCCCTATTTAACGTGAATGTGGCCATCTCTAAAGCATAATCCCAAAATGATAGCGGTAAATCAGTAAGAGACATCATAGATCGCACCATATCTAGTAAAGTACGATTACGATGTTCGGACACACCATTTCTTTGTGGTGTTCCGGGTGGCGTGAGTTGCAAAACTATTCCGCATTGCTTCAAATGTAAACAGAACTCGTAACTCAAATATTCTCCTCCACGATCAGATCGTAGAAACTTTATTTTCTTGTTACGATGATTTTCCACTTCACTCTGAAATTCTTTGGACTTTTCAAATGTTTCAGACTTGTGTTTCATCAAGTAAATATACCCATATCTGCTCAAATCATCTGTGAAGGTGAGAAAATAACGATACCCGCCGCGAGCCTCAATATTCATCGGACCGCATACATCAGTATGTATGATTTCCAACAAATCAGTTGCTCGCTCCATAGTTCTAGAGAACAGAGTTTTAGTTATCTTGCCCATGAGGCACGGTTCAAAAGTACCAAGTGATTCATAATCAAGTGATTCCAAAAGTCCATCAGTATGGAGTTTCTTCATGCGCTTTACACCAATATGACCCAAACGGCAGTGCCACAAATAAGTTGCACTATCATTATCAACTCTGCATCTTTTGGCTTCAACATTATGAATATGTGTATCACTACTATCGAGATTTAATAAAAATAGACCACTCTTCAAGGGTGCATGACCATAAAAGATATTACTCATATAAATAGAACAACCATTATTCTCAGATTTAAATTAATAACCGTCTCGCATCAAACAAGATCCAGATATAATGTTCATGCTTAACGCTGGCACCAAATAACAATTATTCAGGTCTAAAACTAATCCCGAAGGTAGATGTAGAGGTAGCGTGCCGACTGTGATCACATCGACTTTGGAACCATTTCCCACGCGCATCGTCACCTCGTCCTTAGCCAATCTCCGCTTAATCTGTAGTCCCTGTTTCGAGTTGCAAATATTAGCAACAGAACCAGTATCAAATACCCAGGTGCTACTGTGAGCATTAGTAAGGTACACATCAATATCATGTATATCACATATACCTTTGTTCACCTTGGCATCCTTCTTATCCACCAAATACATGGGGCAGTTCCGCTTCCAGTGACCAGTCTGCTTGCAGTAGAAGCACTCAGTTTCAGGTTTAGGTCCAGACTTGGGTTTCTTCTCCTGAGCAGCAACTTGTTTGCTGTTCTTCTTGAAGTTCATCACGAAGCTCTTGTAGCTTGGTGGCAGTGATTGAAGAAGAGCTCGGGAATAGTCTTCTTCTTCCCTTTACCCTTTTTCTTGAAACTGGTGGTCTTATTGACCATCAACACTTGATGCGCCTTCTTGATTTCTACCTCCGCAGCTTTTAGCATTGCGAAGAGCTCGAGAATAGTCTTGTCCATCCCTTGCATATTATAGTTCATCACGAAGCTCTTGTAGCTTGGTGGCAGTGATTGAAGAATTCTGTCAATGACACTATCATCAGGAAGATTAACTCCCAGTTGAATCAAGTGATTATTATACCCAGACATTTTGAGTATATGTTCACGGACATAACTATTCTCCTCCATCTTACAGCTATAGAACTTATTGGAGACTTCATATCTCTCAATCCGGGCATTTGCTTGAAATATTAACTTCAACACATGGAACATCTCATATGCTCCATGATGTTCAAAACGTCATTGAAGACCCGGTTCCAAGCCGTAAAGCATGGCGCGCTGAACTATCGAGTAGTCATCAGCTTTGCTCTGCCAGACGTTCTTAACATCGTCAGTTGCATCTGCAGCAGGCCTGGCACCCAGCGGTGCTTCTAGGACGTAATTCTTCTGTGCAGCAATGAGGATAATCCTCAAGTTACGGACCCAGTCCGTGTAATTGCTACCATCATCTTTCAACTTAGCTTTCTCAAGGAACGCATTAAAATTCAACGGCACAACAGCACGAGCCATCTATCTAAAACAAACATAGACAAGCAAAATACTATCAGGTACTAAGTTCATGATATATTTAAGTTCAATTAATCATATTACTAAAGAACTCACACTTAGACAGACATCTCTCTAGTCCTCTAAGTGATCACGTGATCCAGATCAACTAAACCATGCCCGATCATCACATGACATGGAGTAGTTTCAATGGTGAACATCACTATGTTGATCATATCTACTATATGATTCACGTTCGACCTTTCGGTCTACGTGTTCCGAGGCCATATCTATATATGCTAGGCTCCTCAAGTTTAACCTGAGTATTCCGCGTGTGCAACTGTTTTGCACCCGTTGTATTTGAACGTAGAGCCTATCACACTGATAACCCACAAGTATAGGGGATCGCAATAGTTTTCGAGGGTAGAGTATTCAACTGAAATTTATTGATTTGACACAAGGGGAGCCAAAGAATATTCTCAAGTATTAGCAGCTGAGTTGTCAATTCAAGCACACCTGGAAACTTAGTATCTGCAGCAAAGTGTTTAGTAGCAAAGTAATATGATAGTGGTGGTAACGGTAACAAAAGTAAAGACAGCAAAAGTAATGTTTTTGGTATTTTTGTAGTGATTGTAACAGTAGCAACGGAAAAGTAAATAAGTGAGAACCAGCATATGGAAAGCTCGTAGGCACCGGATCAGTGATGGATAATTATGCCGGATGTGGTTCGTCATGTAACAGTCATAACATAGGGTGACACAGAACTACCTCCAGTTCATCAATGTAATGTAGGCATGTATTCCGTAAATAGTCATACGTGCTTATGGAAAAGAACTTGCATGCCATCTTTTGTCCTACCCTCCCGTGGCAGCGGGGTCCTATTGGAAACTATGGGATATTAAGGCCTCCTTTTAATAGAGAACCGGAACAAAGCATTAGCACATAGTGAATACATGAACTCCTCAAACTATGGTCATCACCGAGAAGTATCCCGATTATTGTCACTTTGGGGTTGTCGGATCAAAACACATAATAGGTGACTATAGACTTGCAAGATAGGATCAAGAACACACATATATTCATGAAAACATAATAGGTTCAGATCTGAATTCATGGCACTCGGGCCCTAGTGACAAGCATTAAGCATAGCAAAGTCATAGCAACATCAATCTCAGAACATAGCGGATACTAGGGATCAAACCCTAACAAAGCTAACTCGATTACATGATAAATCTCATCCAACCCATCACCGTCCAGCAAGCCTACGATGGAATTACTCACGCACGGCGGTGAGCATCATGAAATTGGTGATGGAGGATGGTTGATGATGACGACAGCGATGAATCCCCCTCTCCGGAGCCCCGAACGGACTCCAGATCAGCCCTCCCGAGAGAGATTAGGGCTTGGCGGCGGCTCTGTATCGTAAAACGCGATGATTTCTTCTCTCTGGTTTTTTTTCTCCCCGAAAGCCAATATATAGAGTTGGAGTTGGCGTCGGAGGGTCTCCAGGGGGCCCACGAGGTAGGGGGCGCGCCTAGGAGGCGGGGGCACGCCCCCCACTTACAGGGTGTGGGCCCCTTGGTCTTCATCTTTGGCAAGGATTTTTTATTATTTTTTATAAGACATCCCTTGGAGTTTCAGGTCATTCCGAGAACTTTTGTTTTCTGCACATAAAACAACATCATGGCAATTCTGCTGAAAACAGCGTCAGTCTGGGTTAGTTCCATTCAAATCATACAAGTTAGAGTCCAAAACAAGGGAAAACGTGTTTGGAAAAGTAGATACGACGGAGACGTATCAACTCCCCCAAGCTTAAACCCTTGCTTGTCCTCAAGCAATTCAGTTGACAAACTGAAAGAGAAAAAGAAAAAAATTTACAAACTCTATTTTCTCTTGTTGTTGTACTTATGTCAAGCCAGCATTCAGGTTTTCAGCAAAGATCATAACTAACCACATTTGCAATAACTCTTAGGCCCCATGTTTACTCATATCAATAACATAATCAGCTAGCAAGCCATAATAATAAATCTTGGATGACAACACTTTCTCAAAACAATCATAATATGATATAACAAGATGGTATCTCGCTAGCCCTTTATGAGACCGCAAAACATAAATGCAGAGCACCTTCAAAGATCAAGGACTGACCAGACATTGTAATTCATGGTAAACGAGATCCAATCATAGTCATACCCGATATAAATTAACAATAATGAATGCAAATGACAGCTGTGCTCTCCGGCTAGTGCTTTTAATAAGAGGGTGATGACTCAACATAAAAGTAAATAGATAGGCCCTTCACAGAGGGAAGCAGGGATTTGTAGAGGTGCCAGAGGTCGATTTTGAAATAGAGATAAATTATATTTTGAGCGGCATACTTTCATTGTCAACATAACAACTAAGAGATGACGATATCTTCCATGCTAAACAAATTATAGGCGGTTCCCAAACAGAATGGTAAAGTTTATACTCCCCCTCCTCCACAAGCATCAATCCATGGCTTGCTCGAAACAACGAGTGCCTCCAATATTCAACGGGTCCCAGGGGGAGTTTTGTTTGCAATTATTTTGATTTAGTTTCCATAAAGCATGGGACTGGGCATCCCGGTGACCAGCCATTTTCTCGTGAGTGAGGAGTGGAGTCCACTCCTCTTGAGAATAACCCGCCTAACACGGAAGATAAGGGCAGCACTAGTTCATATATGAGCTATTCGAGCATGTAAAACAGAATGTTTATTTGAAGGTTTAGAGTTTGGTGCATACAAATTTACTTGGAACGGCAGGTAGATACCGCATATAGGAAGGTATAGTGGACTCATATGGAATAACTTTGGGGTTTAAGGGATTGGATGCACAAGCAATATTCCCGCTTAGTACAAGTGAAGGCTAGCAAAAGACTGGGAAGCGACCAACTAGAGAGAGACAACAGTCATGAACATGCATTAAAATTAATAAACATTGATTACAAGCATGAGTAGGATATAATCCACCATGAACATAAATATCGTGAAGGCTATGTTGATTTGTTTCAACTACATGCGTGAACACGTGCCAAGTCAAGTCACTTAAATCATTCAAAGGAGGATACCACCCTATAATACCACATCATAATCATCTCAATAGCATGTTGGCACGCCAGGTAAACCATTATAACTCATATCTAATCAAGCATGGCACAAGCAACTATGATCTCTAATTACCATTGCAAACATGTTTATTCATAATCAGCTGAATCTGGAACGATGGACTCATCATATTTACAAAAACAAAAGTGGTCGAGTTCATACCAGCTTTTCCCATCTCAGTCATTCCATCATATATGTCATCATAATTGCCTTTCACTTGCACGACCGAACGGTGTGAATAATAAGAGTGCATGTGCATTGGACTAAGCTGGATTCTGCGAGCATTCAATAAACAGGAGAAGACAAGGCAATATGGGCTCTTGGTTAAATCAACAATAATGCATATAAGAGCCACTTCCACAATTAAATCATGGTCTTCTCCTACTGACCCCCAAAGAAAAGAAAAGAAATAAAAACTATTTACACGGGAAAGCTCCCAACAAGCAAAAGAAGAACGGGAAATATTTTTGGGTTTTCTTTTTAATTATTACTACTACAGCAGGACAAATAAACTACTACTACTTTTTTTGGTTTTTCTAAGGTTTATTGAACACACAAGAAGAAAGCAGGAAAAAGAAAATAAACTAGCATGGATATTACAGTGAAAGAGTATGAGCACCGACATCTAGCAATGAGTGTGTGTGAACATAAATGTAATGTCGGTGGGAATACGTACTCCCCCAAGCTTAGGCTTTTGGCCTAAGTTGGTATATTGCCAGGGATAGACTAGCGGATACCCGTAGGTGTAGCTGGGGTCGTACTGTGATGAAGAATAGTTGGGATCATAATGTGATGAAGAGGACTCTGACTGCCACTGGCTGGCAACCGCCTCAGGATCCCAAGAATAAACAGACTGTCGTGGAGGCTCATCTTGTGGCTCCGGTTCCGGGGCTGGTGCAGGATTCTGAAAGGCTTGAACAGCCGCCCACGGGAAAATGTAGGGACCTGTAGACAATTTATATTTGAGCTCCCCTTCGCGACTCTTAACAAGAAAATCATGCGCTAGCATACTCTTATAATCTAAATAAGCACGGGGCAACGCTGTTTCTTCTTTCTCCTCATGCCTAATTGGTATTTCAAAATATTCAACTAGGCGTGAAGCATAAATGCCTCCAAAGATGGGGCCCTTAGTACGGTTCAGACTTAACCGTCTAGCAACAATTCCCCCCATACTAACAGAGTTATTGCGGTATAAACCATGGAACAAAATAATAATATCAGGAACACTAAGGTTTCCACAGTTCCCACGACCAATCAAGCAACGACTAACAAATAAGGCAAAGTAGCGCAGAACAGGAAAATGTATGCTAGTGATTCTTGCATCAGAAACCTTCCTAGTTTCTCCCACAATTATAATGTTAATAAAAGCTTCCACTTCATTACTGTGTGGTTGATCTAAGGTGCCCTCAAAAGGTATTTTGCAAACCTCGCAAAATTCAGCTAATGTCATCTCCTTAACAACGTCATATAAATGAAACTCTACTGTTGGAGGTGATTTCTTAGGGAAAAAGTAGAACTTCTGCACAAAAGTATTTGTGAGTGAGAGATACTGATGACGTTGGTCGCGGAGGAAGTCGGTGAGGCCGGCGTTCTCAATTAATAAATAGAAATCCTCATAAATCCCGGCTCTCCTCAAGAAGTCATCGGAAGGCCATTCACACGGCCGGACCTCCACGGTGCGAGGCAAATTAAATTTGGGCTTCTGCTCTTCTTCCTTTTGTTTTTCCTTCGAGCTTCGACTCGACGAGCCCCTCAAAAGTCTCTTCATTATTTCTGAAATAATCTGAAATTTTTAGTAACTTCAAACAAAAGTGAACCAAGTTCAATAAAACTGATAGCAACTACTCATACAAGTGCCTAGAGCATATATCAAGCATTAGAACTACTTGGGACCATATAAATTTGACATGCAAGCTCAAGAACATGGTCATCTATGCAGCACAAATTTGCAAAGAATAAAGCACTAGAACAAAAACTAATTGGACCTATGGACGAGTCACATACCAAGGAACAATCTCCCCAAGCAGTTTTGCGACAGGTGCTTTGAGCAAGGAGATCGAAAATCACAGCAAAAGTGGCTGGAACATGAGCTTGAGTTGGTTTTTCGGGTTTGTGTGAGGCAGAGGAAGAAGATGGGTGCAGGGATAAGTGGAGGAGGGCCACCATGGGCCCACGAGGCAGGGGGCGCGCCCAGGGGGGTAGGGCGTGCCCTCCACCCTCATGGCCAGGTGGCAGCTCCCCCCGCGGTAATTTTTGCACTAAAAATCCTCAAATATTCCCGAAAAATCATATAAAATTAGCATGGCATTCTGAGGACTTTTATTTTCGGGATATTTTTATATTGCACGGATAAGTCAGGAAACAGACGGAAAAATACTATTTTACTTTATTTCTACTAAAGAGAAGAGAATATAAAAAGAGTACAGAAGGTTGTGCTTCTAGTTTCATCCATCTCATGCTCATCAAAAGGAATCCACTAACAAGGTTGATCAAGTCTTGTTAACAAACTCATTCCAATAATCATGGAACCGGAGAAATTTCGAATAACACTATGTTACCTCAACGGGGATATGGACATCCCCAATAATAAGTATATCATATTTCTTCTTGACAGTAGGAAGGGGAAATTCAAAACCTCCAAATATAATCGATGGAATTTTTCCAATAGACTTGATACTATGAACTTGAGGTTGTTTCCTCAGAAAGTGTACCATATGCTCATTACCATTAACATGAAAAGTGACATTGCCTTTGTTGCAATCAATAACAGCCCCTGCAGTATTAAAGAAAGGTCTTCCAAGAATAATAGACATACTATCGTCCTCGGGAATATCAAGAATAACAAAGTCCGTTAAAATAGTAACGTTTGCAACCACAACAGGCACATCCTCACAAATACTGACAGGTATAGCAGTCGATTTATCAGCCATTTGCAAAGATATTTCAGTAGGTGTCAACTTATTCAAGTCAAGTCTATGATATAAAGAGAGAGGCATAACACTAACACCGGCTCCAAGATCACATAAGCAGTTTTAACATAATTTCTCTTAATGGAGCATGGTATAGTAGGTACTCCTGGATCTCCAAGTTTCTTTGGTATTCCACCCTTAAAAGTATAATTAGCAAGCATGGTGGAAATTTCAGCTTCCAGTATCTTTATTTTATTTGTAACAATATCTTTCATATATTTAGCATAAGGATTCATTTTGAGCATATCAGTCAATCGCATACGCAAAAAGATAGGTCTAATCATTTCAGCAAAGCGCTCAAAATCCTCATCATCCTTTTTCTTGGATGGTTTCGGAGGAAAAGGCATGGGTTTCTGAACCCATGGTTCCCTTTCTTTACCATGTTTCCTAGCAACGAAGTCTCTTTTATCATAACGTTGATTCTTTGATTGTGGGTTATCAAGATCAACAGCAGGTTCAACTTCTACATCATTATCATTACTAGGTTGAGCATCATCATGAACATCATCATTAACATTTTCACTAGGTTCATGTTCATTACCAGATTGTGTTTCAGCATCGGACATAGAGATATCATTTGGATTGTCAGGTGGTTCAGCAATAGGTTCACTAGAAGTTTGCAAAGTCCTATCATTTTTCTTTTTCTTCCTTTTAGAAGAACTAGGTATATCAATATTATTTCTCTAAGAATCTTGCTCGATTCTCTTAGGGTGGCCTTCAGGATACAAAGGTTCCTGAGTCATTCTACAAAGATATTGGTAAAGAAAGTTATCACCCAAGTAGTTCTGTTTTAATTGTCTACCCTAAGAGAACCGAACTATCCAGGTATAAGAGAACTGAACTATCTAGGTAATCTCTGGAAGCATCGGTTAGTTCATTATAAAAGATATCAAGTATTTCAGGTTTCTTAAGAGGATAATTAGGCAAAGCATTAAGTAACTTGAGAAGCCTCCCCCAAGCTTGTGGGAGACTCTCTTCTTCAATTTGCACAAAATTATATATATCCCTCAAAGCAGCTTGCTTCTTGTGAGCAAGGAAATATTTAGCAGAGAAGTAATAAATCATATCCTGGGGACTACGCACACAACCAGGATCAAGAGAATTAAACCATATCTTAGCATCACCCTTTAATGAGAACGGAAATATTTTGAGTATATAAAAGTAACGCGATCTCTCATCATTAGTAAAAAGGGCAGATATATCATTTAACTTAGTAAGATGTGCCACAACAGTTTCAGATCATAGCCATAAAAAGGATCAGATTCAACCAAAGTAATTATATCAGGATCAATAGAGAATTCATAATCCTTATCAGGAACACAGATAGGTGAAGTAGAAAAAGCAGGGTCAGGTCTCATCCTATCTCTAAGAGATTCTTTACTCCATTTAACTAGCAGCCTCTTAAGTTCGTATCTATCCTGGCAAGCAAAAATAGCTGCAGAAGATTCCGCATCAAAAAGATAACCCTCAGGAATAGCAGGCATATTTTCATCATCACTTTCATCATTGTATTCAGTTTCAATAATTTCTCTTTCTCTAGACCTAGTAATTTGTTCATCTATAAACTCACCAAGGGGCACAGTAGTATCAAGCATAGAAGTAGTTTCATCATAAGTATCATGCATAGCAGAAGTGGCATCATCAATAACATGCGACATATCGGAACGAATAGCAGAAGCAGGTTTAGGTGTCGCTAGCTTACTCATAACAGAAGGTGAATCAAGTGCAGAGTTAGATGGCATTTCCTTACCTCCGCTCGTAGTTGAGGGATAAATTGTTGTCTTAGCGTCTTTTAAGTTCTTCATAGTGTCCAGCAGATATAAATCCCAAGTGACTCAAAAGAATAGAGCTATGCTCCCCGGCAACGGTGCCAGAAAAAGGTCTTGATAACCCACAAGTATAGGGGATCGCAACAGTTTTCGAGGGTAGAGTATTCAACCGAAATTTATTGATTCGACACAAGGGGAGCCAAAGAATATTCTCAAGTATTAGCAGCTGAGTTGTCAATTCAACCACACCTGGAAACTTAGTATCTGCAGCAAAGTGTTTAGTAGCAAAGTAATATGATAGTGGTGGTAACGGTAACAAAAGTAAAGACAGCAAAAGTAATGTTTTTGGTATTTTTTTAGTGATTGTAACAGTAGCAACGGAAAAGTAAATAAGCGAGAACCAGCATATGGAAAGCTCGTAGGCACCGGATCAGTGATGGATAATTATGCCGGATGTGGTTCATCATGTAACAGTCATAACATAGGGTGACACAGAACTAGCTCAGTTCATCAATGTAATGTAGGCATGTATTCCGTAAATAGTCATACATGCTTATGGAAAAGAACGTGCATGACATCTTTTGTCCTACCCTCCCGTGGCAGCGGGGTCCTATTGGAAACTAAGGGATATTAAGGCCTCCTTTTAATAGAGAACCGGAACAAAGCATTAGCACATAGTGAATAGATGAACTCCTCAAATTATGGTCATCACCGAGAAGTATCCCGATTATTGTCACTTCGGGTTGTCGGATCATAACACATAATAGGTGACTATAGACTTGCAAGATAGGATCAAGAATACACATATATTCATGAAAACATAATAGGTTCAGATCTGAATTCATGGCACTCGGGCCCTAGTGACAAGCATTAAGCATAGCAAAGTCATAGCAACATCGATCTCAGAACATAGTGGATACTAGGGATCAAACCCTAACAAAGCTAACTTGATTACATGATAAATCTCATCCAACCCATCACCGTCCAGCAAGCCTACGATGGAATTACTCACGCACGGCGGTGATCATCATGAAATTGGTGATGGAGGATGGTTGATGATGACGACAGTGAAGAATCCCCCTCTCTGGAGCCCCGAACGGACTCCAGATCAGCCCTCCCGAGAGAGATTAGGGCTTGGCGGCGGCTCCTTATCGTAAAACGCGATGATTTCTTCTCTCTGGTTTTTTTCTCCCCGAAAGCCAATATATAGAGTTGGAGTTGGCGTCGGAGGGTCTCCAAGGGGCCCACGAGGTAGGGGGCGCACCCAGGAGGGGGGGCGCCCCCCACCCTCGTGGATAGGGTGTGGGCCCCCTGGTCTTCATCTTTGGCGAGGATTTTTTATTATTTTTTATAAGACATCCCGTGGAGTTTCAGGTCATTCCGAGAAATTTTGTTTTCTGCACATAAAACAACATCATGGCAATTCTGCTGAAAACAGCGCCAGTCCGGGTTAGTTCCATTCAAATCATACAAGTTAGAGTCCAAAACAAGGGCAAAAGTGTTTGGAAAAGTAGATACGACGAAGACGTATCACACACCCGATCATCACGTGGTGTCTCAGCATGAAGAACTTTCACAACGGTGCGTACTCAGGGAGAACACTTCTTGATAATTAGTGAGAGATCATCTTAAAATGCTACCGTCAATCAAAGCAAGAGAAGATGCATAAAGGATAAATATCACATGCAATCAATATAAGTGATATGATATGGCCATCATCATCTTGTGCTTGTAATCTCCATCTCCGAAGCACAGTCGTGATCACCATCGTCACCGGCGCGACACCTTGATCTCCATCGTAGCATCGTTGTTGTTATGCCATCTATTGCTTCTACGACTATCGCTGCCGCTTAGTGATAAAGTAAAGCAATTATAGGGCGTTTGCATTCAATACAATAAAGCGACAACCATATGGCTCCTGCCAGTTGCCGATAACTTCGGTTACAAAACATGATCATCTCATAGAATAAAATATAGCATCACGTCTTGACCATATCACATCACAACATGCCCTGCAAAAACAAGTTAGACGTCCTCTACTTTATTGTTGCAAATTTTACATGGCTGCTACGGGCTGAGCAAGAACCGTTCTTACCTACGCATCAAAACCACAACGATAGTTCGTCAAGTTAGTGCTGTTTTAACCTTCGCAAGGACCGGGAGTAGCCACAATTGCTTCAACTAAAGTTGGAGAAACTGACACCCGCCAGGCACCTGTGTGCAAAGCACGTCGGTAGAACCAGTCTCGCGTAAGCGTATGCCTAATGTCGGTCCGGGCCGCTTCATCCAACAATACCGCCGAACCAAAGTATGACATGCTGGTAAGCAGTATGACTTGTATCGCCCACAACTCACTTGTGTTCTACTCGTGCATATAACATCTACGCATAAAACCAGGCTCGGATGCCACTGTTGGGGAACGTAGTAATTTCAAAAAAATTCCTACGCACACGCAAGCTCATGGTGATGAATAGCAACAAGAGGGGAGAGTGTTGTCCACGTACCCTCGTAGGCCGAAAGCAGAAGCGTTAGAACAACGCGGTTGATGTAGTCGTACGTCTTCACGGCCCGACCGATCAAGCACCGAAACTACGGCACCTCCGAGTTCTAGCACACGTTCAGCTCGATGACGATCCCCGTACTCCGATCCAGCAGAATGTCGGGGAAGATTTCCGTCAGCACGACGGCGTGATGACGATCTTGATGTTCTATCGTCGCAGGGCTTCGCCTAAGCACCGCTACAATATTATCAAGGACTATGGTGGAGGAGGGCACCGCACACGGCTAAGAGATCAAGAGATCAATTGTTGTGTCTATAGGGTGCCCCCCTTCCCCGTATATAAAGGAGTGGAGGAGGGGGCCGTCCAAGGGGGGTGGTGCGCCCTAGGGGGGGGAGTCCAACCCCAACCGGGAGTAGGACTCCCCCCTTTCCTATTAGGAGAGGGAGAGGGAAGGAAGAGGGGGGAGGGAAGAAGGAAAGCGGGGGCCGGCTTGGGCTTGGGAGGGGCACCCCCTCCTTTGCTTCTTGTCCCTCCTTTCCACTAAGGCCCAATAAGGCCCATATTCCTCCCGGGGGGTTCCGATAACCTCCCGGAGCTCCGGTATTGTCCCAATCTCACACGGAACCTTTCGGGTGTCCAAATATAGTCGTCCAATATATCGATTTTTATGTCTCGACCATTTCGAGACTCCTCGTCATGTCCATGATCACATCCGGGACTCCGAACGACCTTCGGTACATCAAAACTCATAAACTCATAATAAAACTGTCAACGAAACCTTAAGGGTGCGGACCCTACGGGTTCGAGAACTATGTAGACATGACCTAGAACTATTTCCGGTCAATAACCAATAGCGGAACCTGGATGCTCATATTGGCTCCTACATATTCTACGAAGATCTTTATGGGCCAAACCGCATAACAACATACATTGTTCCCTTTGTCATCAGTATGTTACTTGCCCAAGATTCGATCGTCGGTATCTCAATACCTAGTTCAATCTCGTTACCGGCAAGTCTCTTTACTCATTACTTAATGCATGATTCCGTAACTAACTCATTAGCTACATTGCTTGCAAGGCTTATAGTGATTTGCATTACCGAGAGGGCCCAGAGATACCTCTCCAACAATCGGAGTGACAAAACCTAATCTCAAAATACGCCAACTCAACATGTACCTCTGGAGACACCTGTAGAGCTCCTTTATAATCACCCAGTTACGTTGTGACGTTTGGTAGCACACAAAGTGTTCCTCCGGTAAACGGGAGTTGCATAATCTCATAGTTCTAGGAACTTGTATAAGTCATGAAGAAAGCAATAGCAGCATACTAAACGATCAAGTGCTAAGCTAACGGAATGGGTCAAGTATATCACATCATTCTCCTAATGATGTGATCCCATTAATCAAATGACAACACATGTCTATGGTTAGGAAACATAACCATATTTGATTAATGAGCTAGTCAAGTAGAGGCATACTGGTGACATTAAGTTTGTCTATGTATTCACACATGTATCATGTTTCCGGTTAATACAATTCTAGCATGAATAATAAACATTTATCATGATATTAGGAAATAAATAATAACTTTATTATTGCCTCTAGGGCATATTTCCTTCAAGAACTCCTTCTTTGACTGTTCCATTTTGAACTACTTCAAAATTTTATCAATTTATGTACTCATTGAAAAATCTTATCAAGCGTCTTGATCTATCTCTATAGATCTTGATGCTCGATGTGTAAGCAGCTTCACTGAGGTCTTTCTTTGAAAAACTCATTTCAAACACTCCTTTATGATTTCCAGAAAAATTCTACATTATTTCTGATCAACAATATGTCATTCACATATACTTATCAGAAAGGTGTAGTGCTCCCCTCACTTTCCTGTAAATACAGCTTCACCGCAAGTCTGTATAAAACTATATGCTTTGATCAACTCAACAAAGCATATATTCCAATTCCGAGATGCTTGCACCAGTCCATAAATGGATCACTGGAGCTTGTACACTTTGTTAGCACCTTTAGGATTGACAGAACCTTCTGGTTGCATCATATACAACTCTTCTTTAATAAATCCATTAAGGAATGCAGTTTTGACATCCATTTGCCAGATTTCATAAAATGTGGCAATTGCTAACATGATTCTGACAGACTTAAGCATCGATACGAGTGAGAAAATCTCATCGTATTCAACACCTTGAACTTGTCAAAAAACCTTTTGCGACAAGTCGAGCTTTGTAGATAGTAACATTTCTATCAGCGTATGTCTTCCTCTTGAAGATCCATTTATTTTCTATGGCTTGCCGATCATCGGGCAAGTCCACCAAAGTCCACACTTTGTTCTCATACATGGATCCCATCTCAGATTTCATGGCCTTCAAGCCATTTCGCGGAATCTGGGCTCATCAATGCTTCCTCATAGTTCGTAGGTTCATCATGGTCTAGTAACATGACTTCTAGAATAGGATTACCGTACCACTCTGGTGCGGACCGTACTCTGGGAGACCTACGATTTTCTGTAATAACTTGATTTGAAGTTTCATGATCATCATCATTAACTTCCTCACTAATTGGTGTATGAATCACTGGAACTGATTTCTGTGATGAACAACTTTCCAATTTGGGAGAAGGTACAATTACCTTATCAAGTTCTACTTTCCTCCCACTCACTTCTTTCGAGAGAAACTCCTTCTCTAGAAAGGATCAATTTTTAGCAACGAATATCTTGCCTTCGGATCTGTGATAGAAGGTGTACCCAATAGTTTCCTTTGGGTATTCTATGAAGATGCACTTCTCCGATTTGGGTTCGAGCTTATCAGGTTGAATTTTTTTCACATAAGCATCGCAGCCCCAAACTTTTAGAAACGACAACTTTTGTTTCTTGCCAAACCACAGTTCATAAGCCGTCGTCTCAACGGATTTTGATGGTGCCCTATTTAAAGTGAATGCAGCTGTTTCTAATGCATAACCCCAAAACGATAGTGGTAAATCTATAAGATACATCATAGATCGCACCATATCCAATAATGTGCGGTTACGATGTTCGGACACACCATTATGCTGTGGTGTTCCATGTGGTGTGAGCTGTGAAACTATTCCACATTGTTTTAAATGAAGGCCAAACTCGTAACTCAAATATTCTCCTCCAAGATCAGATCGTAGAAACTATATTTTCTTGTTACGATGATTCTCCACTTCACTTTGAAATTCTTTGAACTTTTCAAATGTTTCAGACTTGTGCTTCATTAAGTCGATATACTCATATCTGCTCAAATCATCTGTGAAGGTCAGAAAAAAACGATACCCGCCACGAGCATCAACACACATTGGAGCGCATACATCGGTATGTATTATTTCCAACAAGTCAGTAGCTTGTTCCATTGTTCCGGAGAACGGAGTTTTTAGTCATCTTGCCCAAAAGGCACGGTTCGCAAGCATCAAATGATTCATAACCAAGTGATTTCAAAAGTCCATCTTTACGGAGTTTCTTCATGCGCTTTACACCGATATGACCCAAACGGCAGTGCCACAAATAAGTTGCACTATCATTATCAACTCTGCATCTTTTGGCATCAATATTATGAATTTGTGTATCACTACGATCGAGATCCAACAAACTATTTTTATTGGGTGTATGACCATCGAAGGTTTTATTCATGTAAACAGAACAACAAGTATTCTCTGATTTTAAATGAATAACCATATTGCAATAAACATGATCAAATCATATTCATGCTCAACGCAAATGCCAAATAACATTTATTTAGGTTTAAAACTAATCCCAAAAGTATAGGGAGTGTGCAATGATGATCATCATATCAATCTTGGAACCACTTCCAACACACATCGTCACTTCACCCTCAACTAGTCTCTGTTTATTCGGTAACTCCTGTTTCGAGTTACTAATTTTTAGCAACCGAACAAGTATCAAATACCCAGGGGCTACAGTAAACACTAGTAAGGTACACATCAATAACCTGTATATCAAATATACACTTGTTCACTTTGCCATCCTTCTTATCCACCAAATATTCAGGGCATTTCCGCTTCCAGTGACCATTTCCTTTGCAGTAGAAGCACTCAGTTTCAGGCTTTGTTCGAGCTTTGGGCTTCTTCGCGGGAGTGACAACTTGCTTGCCATTCTACTTGAAGTTCCATTTATTTCCCTTTGCCCTTTTCTTGAAACTAGTGGTCTTGTCAATCATCGAGACTTGATGCTCTTTCTTGATTTCTACCTTCTCGCTTTCAACATCACGAAGAGCTCGGAAATCGTTTTCGTCATCCCTTGCATACTATAGTTCATCACGAAGTTCTAGTAACTTGGTGGTGGTGACTAGACAACTCTGTCAATCACTATCTTATCTGGAAGATTAACTCCCACTTGATTCAAGCGATTGTAGTACCTAGACAATCTGAGCACATGCTCACTAGTTGAGCAATTCTCCTCCATCTTTTAGCTATAGAACTTGTTGGAGACATCATATCTCTCAACTCAGGTATTTGCTTGAAATATTAACTTCAACTCATGGAACATCTCATATGGTCCATGCGGTTTCAAAAACGTCTTTGTAGTCCCGATTCTAAGCCGTTAAGCATGGTGCACTAAACTATCAAGTAGTCATCATATTGAGCTAGCCAAACGTTCATAACGTCTACATCCGCTCATGCAATAGGTCTGTCACCTAGCGGTGCATGAAGGACATAATTCTTCTATGCAGCAATGAGGATAAACCTCAGATCACAGACCCAGTCCACATCATTGCTAACTTCAACTTAGTTTTCTCTAGGAACACATATAAAACATAGGGAAGCAACAACGCGAGCTATTGCTCTACAACATAATTTGCAAAATACTATCAGGACTAAGTTCATGATAAATTAAAGTTCAATTAATCATATTACTTAAGAACTCCCACTTAGATAGACATCCCTCTAATATGATCACGTCATCCAAATCAACTAAACCATGTCCGATCATCACGTGAGATGGAGTAGTTTTCAATGGTGAACATCACTATGTTGAACTTATCGACTATATGATTCATGCTCGACCTTTCGGTCTCCAGTGTTCCGAGGCCATGTCTATATATGCTAGGCTCGTCAAGTTTAAGCCGAGTATTCTGCGTGTGCATAACTGTCTTACACCCGTTATAGATGAACGTTGAGCTTATCACACCTGATCATCACATGGTGTCTCGGCACGATGAACTTTGGCAACGGTGCATACTCAGAGAGAACACTTATACCTTGAAATTTACTGAGAGATCATCTTATAATGCTACCGTCGATCTAAGCAAAATAAGATGCATAAAGGATAAACATCACATGCAATCAATATAAGTGATACGATATGGCCATCATCATCTTGTGACATTGATCTCCATCTTCAAAGCACCGTCATGATCCCCATCGTCACTGGCGCGACACCTTGATCTCCATCGTAGCATCGTTGTCGTCTCGCCAACTATTGCTTCTATGACTGTCGCTACCGCTTAGTGATAAAGTAAAGCAATTACAGGGCGATTGCATTGCATACAATAAAACGACAACCATATGGCTCCTGCCAGCTGCCGATAACTCCGTTACAAAACATGATCATCTCATACAATAAAATATTGCATCATGTCTTGACCATATCACATCACAACATGCCCTGCAAAAACAAGTTAGACGTCCTCTACTCTGTTGTTGCAAGTTTTACGTGGCTGCTACGGGCTGAGCAAGAACCGTTCTTACCTACGCATCAAAACCACAACGATATTTCGTCAAGTTAGTGCTGTTTTAACCTTCACAAGGACCGGGCGTAGCCACACTCGGTTCAACTAAAGTTGGAGAAACAGACACCCGCCAGCCACCTATGTGCAAAGCACATCTGTAGAACCAGTCTCGCGTAAGCGTACGCGTAATGTCGGTCCAGGCCGCTTCATCCAACAATACCGCCGAACCAAAGTATTACATGCTGGTAAGCAGTATGAGTTGTATCGCCCACAACTCACTTGTGTTCTACTCATGCATATTACATCTACGCATAAACCTGGCTCTGATACCACTGTTGGGGAACGTAGTAATTTCAAAAAAATTCCTATGGACACGCAAGATCATGGTGATGCATAGCAACGAGAGGGGAGAGTGTCATCCACGTACCCTCGTAGACCGTAAGTGGAAACGTTAGCACAACGCGGTTGATGTAGTCGTACGTCTTCACGATCCGACCGATCCAAGTACCGAACGTACGGCACCTCCGAGTTCAGCACATGTTCAGCTCGATGACATCCCGTGAACTCCGATCCAGCAGAGCTTCACGGGAGAGTTCCGTCAGCACAACGACATGATGACGGTGAGATGTTGCTACCGACGCAGCGCTTCGCCGAAGCACCGCTACGATATGATCGAGCTGGAATATGATGGAGGGGGGCACCGCACACGGCTGGGAGAGATCAACAGATCAACTTGTGTGTCCATGGGGTGCCCCCCTCCCCATATATAAAGGAGTGGAGGAGGGGGGAGGGCCGGCCCTCCTATGGCACGCCCTGGAGGAGTCCTACTCCCATCGGGAGTAGGATTCCCCCTTCCAAGTAGTAGGAGTAGGAGTCAAGGAAAGGGAAAAGAGAAGAGAAGGAAGGAGGGGGCGCAGCCCATCCCCCTAGTCCAATTCGAACTAGGCCATGTGGGGGCGCGCAGCCTCCCCTCTCTCTTTCCCCTAAAGCCCAATAAGGCTCATATACTCCCCGGTGAATTCCCATAACTCTCTGGTACTTCGATAAATACCCAAATCACTCGGAACCTTTCCGATGTCCGAATGTAGTCGTCCAATATATCGATCTTTACGTCTCGACCATTTGAAGGCTCCTCGTCATGTCCCCGATCTCATCCGAGACACCGAACTACCTTCGGTCCATCAAAACACATAACTCATAATATAAATCGTCACCGAACGTTAAGCGTGCGGACCCTACGGGTTCGAGAACTATGTAGACATGACCGAGACACATCTCCGGTCAATAACCAATAGCGGCACCTGGATGCTCATATTGGCTCCCACATATTCTACGAAGATCTTTATCGGTCAAACCGCATAACAACATACGTTCCCTTTGTCATCGGTATGTTACTTGCCCGAGATTCGATCGTCGGTATCTCAATACCTAGTTCAATCTCGTTACCGGCGAGTCTCTTTACTCATTATGTAATGCATCATCCCGCAACTAACTCATTAGTTACATTGCTTGCAAGGCTTATAGTGATGTGCATTACCGAGAGGGCGCAGAGATACCTCTCCGACAATCGGAGTGACAAATCCTAATTTCGAAATACGCCAACTCAACAAGTACCTTCGGAGACACCTGTAGAGCACCTTTACAACCACCCATCTACGTTGTGATGTTTGGTAGCACACAAAGTGTTCCTCCGGTAAACGGGAGTTGCATAATCTCATAGTCATAGGAACATGTATAAGTCATGAAGAAAGCAATAGCAACATACTAAATGATCAAGTGCTAAGCTAACGGAATGGGTCAAGTCAATCACATCATTCTCCTAATGATGTGATCCCGTTAATCAAATGACAACTCATGACTATGGCTAGGAAACTTAACCATCTTTGATTCAACGAGCTAGTCAAGTAGAGGCATACTAGTGACACTTTGTTTGTCTATGTATTCACACATGTACTAAGTTTCCGGTTAATATAATTCTAGCATGAATAATAAACATTTATCATGAAATAAGGAAATAAATAATAACTTTATTATTGCCTCTAGGGCGTATTTCCTTCACTACCACCTAAGGGTGATCCTGTGTTCAAATTAAAGAAACTTCAGATACATTGAAATATACTTATCTTGATGAAAAGAAGATATATCATGTTCTTATCAATGCTAACCTTTCAGCGCACGAAGAAAATAGATTACTCAAAACTTTGAGGAAGCATGGTGCTACAATTGGATATACTCTCGATGATCTTAAGGGCATTTATCCTACTATATATCAACAGAAGATTAATACGAAGACTGATGCTAAACCAGTTGTCGATCATCAGCGTCGTGTGAATCATTAAATTAAGGATGTTGTAAGAACTAAATATAAAAGCTTCTGGAGGCAGGTATGATTTATTATATAGCTGATAGTAGATGGGTAAGTCATCTTCATTGTGTCCATAAGAAAGGTGGCATCAGTGTTGTTCCTAATGATAAAAATAAACTTATCCTGCACAGAATTGTAACTGGTCATAGGATGGTAATTGATTTTAGAAAATTAAATAAAGCTACTAGAAAGATCATTACCCTTTTCCTTTCATCGATTAAATGTTAGATAGATTGTCTAGGAATACACACTTCTGCTTTCTTGATGGCTATTCTGTTTCAGACAAATACCTGTATCACAGGAAGATCAAGAGAAAACTACTTTTACTTGTCCTTTTGGAACTTATGCTTATAGACGTATGCCTTTTGGTTTATATAATGAACCTCCTACCTTTCAAGCATGTATGACTTTCATATTCTTTGATTTATGTGAGGACATTGTTGAGGTATACATGGATGGTTTTTTCGATTACGCAACTTCTTTTAATTATTGCTTGAGCAATCTTGGCAAAGTTTTGCAGAGATGTCAAGAGACTAATCTTATCTTGTTTTGGGGCAAAGGTCGGGCCTCCACGGCTGCACCGAGCTAGGGCAAAGCTAGAGACAAGCTAGGTTTTGGGCCTCATGAGAGTTGCAAGGTCGGCTCGACCCAGTGACTGTGAGCTTATCGCAGGCTCAGCTCGGCTCGCGTCCACTATGCCGCACCTCGATGCATGTGACGCCTTGAGAATATGTTTATCCTAGATTCGAGATTCAACAACTAGCTTAGGATGTAAAGCGAATGTTTTTCAAGTCCAACAGTTTGTATGAGCGCACATGCTTTCACATGGCACCTACTAATTCCCCTCGGATTCCTCCCGACAATTTGTCATGTGTGTGCGCTTTCCAATGCATTTCTCTTGTGCACTTTGTTGCCCTGTGTCCCGAGAGTAACCATGGTTGAGTTTGTGACCCCTTGGCCATGCCCAAGGACATGCATAGCTACTTAATTGATATATTAGATGGTTGCTAAGCCTCTTCTATTTAGTAAGACTTCCCATTTGATCTTTGTTGGTTTACTAGTGTGCTAAATCTTCATAATCAAATTATTATTATTAGTGATATTTGAAAATAGTTATTCAAAATAGTGTGTTAATTTTTATTGTTATCATGGTTTATGTGATACAGGAGCTAGTATAAGTGCTATTCCACACCTGCTGAGATAAAAGATATTGATGTAATTATTAAGTTTGCAAACAGAGATACCATTTCAATGCTTGGAATTATTACAGATGTTGAAGCCTTTTGTGGTAAGATCAAATACCCTACAGATTTCCTAATACTTGGATCATTCCAAGATGATTTTTGTCCCATTATATTTGTTAGACCTTTCTTGAATACCGTTAATGTTGAAATTGATTGTGTTAAGGAAAAATGTCAATGCTATGTTTGGTGATGTATCTAATGAATTTAGTTTTTTAAATTTAATAGACAACCTCATGATAAAGAATTACCTAGTAAAGATGATATTATTGGTCTGCTTCCTCTTTTTGTGCCCCCTACTGATCCATTAGAACAAAATTTGCTAGACCATGAAGCTGATATGCATATGACTCAAGGAAATTAAATAGATGAAATATTATTTAGGTTCAAATTAGAACATTAGATGAAATATTTGCTAGACCTATCCTTAAACATAATTTGTCTGTTCAAACTTTGGTAGACCCCCTGCCACATAAGAGTGATCCTGTGTTCAAATTAAATAAACTTCCAAATACATTGGAATATATTTATCTTGATGAAAAGAGATCTATCCTGTTATTAATTATCAATGCTGAACTTTCAGCGCACGAAAAAAATAGATTGCTCAAAACTCTAAGGAAGCATCGTGCTGCAATTGGATATACACTCGACGATCTGCGGGGCATTAGTCCTACTCTGTATCAACAGAAGATTAATACGGAGACTGATGCTAAAACAGTTGTCGATCATCAACGCCGTTTGAATCCTTAAATTAAGGATGTGGTAATAACTAAAATATAAAATCTTCTCGAGGCATGTATAATTTATCCTATAGCTGATAGTAGATGGGTAAGTCATGTCCATCGTGTCCCTAAGAAAGGCGGCATCACTGTTGTTTCTAATGATAAAAATAAACTTATCCCACACAGAATTGTAACCGGTTATAGGATGATAACTGAATTTTGAAAATTAAATAAAGCTACTAGAAAGATCATTACTTTTTTCCTTTCGTTGAGTAAATGTTAGAAAGATTGTCTAAGAATACACACTTCTACTTTCTTGATGGCTATTCTGCTTTCTCTCAAATACCTGTATCATAAGAAGTTCAAGCGAAAGCTAGTTTTACTTATCCTTTTGAAATTTATGCTTATAGAAGTATGCCTTTTGGTTTATATAATGGACTTGCTACCTTTCAAACATGTATGACTATCATATTCTTTGATTTATGTGAGAAAATTGTTGAGGTATACATGGATGGTTTTTCCGTTTACATAACTTTTTTTAATTATTGCTTGGGCAATCTTGACAAAGTTCTGCAGAGATGTCAAAAGACTAATCTTGTCATGTTTTTCGGCAAAGGTCGGGCCTCCACGGCTGCACCGAGCTAGGGCAAAGCTCGGGACAAGGTAGGTTTTGGGGCTCAAGAGAGTTGCAAGCTCGGCTCGACCCAGTGACGGTGAACTTATGGCAGGCTCGGCTAGGTTCGCGTCCACTGTGCCGCACCTTGATGCATGTGACGCCTTGAGAATATGTTTGTCCTAGCTTCGAGATTCAACAGCTAGCTCAGGCTGTAAAGCGAATGTTTTTCAAATCCAACAGTTTGTATGAGCGCATGTGCTTTCACATGGCACCTACTAATTCCCTTCAGATTCCTCCCGATAGTTTGTCATGTGTGTGCGCTTTCCAATGCATTTCGCATGTGCACTTTGTTGCCCTGTGTCCCGGGAGTAACCATGGTTGAGTTTGTGAAACTACCATTTTTTGTGAGTCGTTGGCCATGCCGAAGGACACGCACAGCTACTTAATTTCTGAAGGAGCAGACTACCACTTATCCCCATTGTAAAGAATGCCCGGGGCAGAATAGATGGGCGTTCTTCCGATGCATGACAGTTGACACACTCTCACGGAGCACGGATGGGACCAGGCATTATTGCTGTACCTGTCATATACCAATCCAACAAAGACGCTACACTGGAGCCGTTCTCAGTCGTCTTCCATCCATCCGCCTGCTAATTTCCCCTCCCAGAAGCCACCACGCCGTCCATAGATTTCAGCTGGTTACGCCTCCCGGGACACTGAGTGCTAAAGCCTACTCGGCGACCAGCGTCGCAGGTATCTCTGCTATTTGCCCTTAATTCGTTGTTTTCTTGTTTGAAGGAATGGAGATTGGATTAATCGAGGATAGCCTCTTGTTTGCTTGCCTAGTTAGATAAGAAAACCGGAAACTATCTATGTCTAGGAGTAGATGTTGATTTCATAACTGTGCAAGCATGTACAAAAGATGCGACGCATGAATTTTGTTGATTTTCATTTTGATTTGGGAATAATGAAATGTTCTATCTTCATCTTGTAGTTGGCCAGATCTGCTTGTCCTAAACTTGTAAATTGTAATACATGATGCACTAAATACCTCAAAGAAGACGCATTATCTAGCATATACTCCCTCCATAAAGAAATATAAAAGCGTTTAGATCACTAATTAGCAAGTAAGATATCCATTTTCACCCGAAGGAGAGTACTAATTGCCATATTTTCATAGGTATTCACAAGAACTGCTTCATGCCCTGACTATACACAGCACCTGCTTCCACCGGCCTCTGCAGCTGACGTCCAGCGGCCGCCCTGGCAAGTGACTGCTCAGTGGTCAGCTTCTTGTCCAGTTTGCCGGTGCCTCCTCTGCTCCCGTCCTCCTGCTTCTTCATGTTTCCTGTTGTCCCATTATTCTGATAATAGCTTTTTATTCCTTGTCATGCATGGTACTTGATGCTTGCCGACCCACTTTTTTACTAAATTAATTAACACTAACAATTGCGAGGGCTGTATAATCTTGTATTAGTGTCCAGATCCAAGGTAGTTGTGCACGTGAGTGGAGTTAGTACTAGTCCTAACATATTAGGGATTAAATGTATTACTGGCTATCACACCACTCCTACGCCCTGCTACACAATAACATGGTTGCCTTATGGGTGATCGTAAAACAATTACTATGTATAGTGTATCTAGCAATTTCTCTTATAGTAAAACTGCCGTTCCAATTGATTGTAATATTGTTTGTCAAAGATCAGAACTTGACAATGCAAAACTACTATGGGCTGGTGTACAGTAATTGATCTTCTATTCTAGTAACTCTCTCATTAATTGTAGTAAGAAACAGAGAGCATATTTTAGGTGAAGTAAAAGTGTAGTGAGGATTGTTGTAATTCTTTTGGTAATATAACAATCATGCTGGGACTAAATTGTGTTAAAATTAGGGTCTTGATAAGCCCACATGTGTCGTATATATACTAGACATCCGCCCACATACGGTGTGTGGCGTGAGAAGGAGGCAGCCCACACGGGCTGTGTGTGGGCGAACCTTAAAATTGCCCACACGTGTGGGCGCAGCTACTTCGTGCCACACGGCCCGCAAGTACTACTCATCCCCACCCAGCGCACGTGGCACGAAGCAAATATGCCCACACGTCCTGGCGCAGCTACGTTAGGTACCCGTGAGGTGACGATTTAGTTGCCATTCGGGATGACAAATGTAGTTATCTGGGATGACAAATGCAGTTGTAAAAGCATGACAACTCTCTCTGTTTTTGGTTAACTATAGTTGCCATGTCTAATTTATGGTAGTTGCCGCGTATAATCAAACCATAGTTGCCGTATGTGATTAACTACTTGCCAGATATGGTCAAACAATAGTTGGCCTCTGTGTTTACCTACGTGTGGTCCAACCATAGTTGCCATGTATGATTAATCACAGTTGCCATGTGTCCCTGGTTGCCACGTACGCGCAACTGCAGTTGCCGTCTAGCAACGAATCATAGTTGCCGTGTGTGTTTACCTAGTTGTCATGTACGCGCAACTGCAGTTGCCATCCAACAAAGTACGAGTGTTGTGTGGGCGAAAAGCAGTTCACCCACACACGCGTGGACTAGGTGGTGGTTGTGTGGGCAGAAACTAGTTCGCTCACACAGCGTAGCTGGCAAATCACTTGCTGCGGGGCGTGTGGGTGAACTCTCCAACGCCCACACACACGATGAGGCCCACTTGGCACTCAGATTCTAAAGGATTCCTTTAGGATTCGTGCAAAATAGAATCAACGTGGATCAAAGCGTGTGGACGTTATCATTTGGGTAAAATTAAGGGGAGTTTCAGAGTATTTTGATTGAATATACATATTGTGTTACGGCTTGCAACGAGTCAATTTCTTTTATTAGCAAATTGTTTACATACCAAATGTTTGTTTGCTGTCAATGCGTGAGTAATGGAGTACAAGGCTACAACCCAAAATTGAAAGGTAACGTTACTTTTTTAATAGAAAATCGTATTCCATAGTAATTGAGTTATGACTACGCAAGAGCCAATTGCTATTACTTGCCAGAAGGTAGATAGTAATTGTATTACTATATTCCCTTTCTAACTTACTATCAATTTACCACACCTATCAATATTGCATGCTAATTGAGTTACGACTAGGCAGGAGCCAATTTCTATTTCGTATCAAAAGGTAGATAGTAATCACATTACTATACTACCTTTCAAATTTACTATCAATTTACAAGGCCGACCAGGGGCTGTTGCGTTCAGTGTAATTAAGGGTGGGGTTGGTCATTTGCTACAGTAACTCATTTAGTTCCATTACGTTTTGTACCAATCGTTTTACAATGATTAGCAGGCCCGCTGGATTAGCCGAGCAGCATGCGCAGCGACCGGAGCGCACAATTAGCCTTTTCGCGCTCCTGCTTATATATACACGGTAGCGCTAAAGGGAGTGTGACGCAGAATGCTAATTCTACGCTCCGGCCAGGTCGCGCGCTGTGCTTAACCGAACAGGTGATTCCCCCTCAACCTGCTAGTAAAATTTCTCCCAAAAGTAGTAATACAATTAAACTGGTTACCATCAACATGCACTTGAGCCCCGCCTCACCTAATTCTCCCTCCACTTGCTAGTAAAATTGATGGTAAACATAGTACCAAAATGAAAATGGTTACCATTATTATGCACCTATGCCCTGCCTCGCCTGATTCTACCAGTAAAATACTTGGATAAACATGCTAATAATATTAAAATGGTTACGAAGTGGATGCACACCCGTCCCTGCCCTATCTAGTTCTGCTAGTAAAATTCTTATTAAACATAGTAGCAACATTAAGATGGTTACTGGATGCATGCTAGTGTTATACTACGTAATCTTAAATTAGTATTGTTGTGCGTCATCGTACGAATAAATCCTTTGATTACCAGATGTCATTTTCAGATTATAATGTACTGGTTGGGTTAGGCTAAGTGCAGTACTGTGTCCTAATAACAGTATATCTACCATATACCCTTTGCTAATTACAATGGATCTCACTATCTAAATGGGCACATAATAATGTCCACAGGTCGTAACTATTTGCAAGATGAACACTAGCTTACTATTTGTTCCAAGTGATTTAGGATCACAACTAGTACGAGGAGCACATCGTAAAGAGCAAGGGGCTTTTACTACAAAACTAGATGTATATTACTATCAAATTAAGAATGTGGAGGATGCGTGCGTCTGTTGGTTGGCTGGGTGGGGATCCATGGTTAGACTGACGCGCGGGATAAACCATAATGCGCTCACGCATATATATAGGACATTGGTAGTATATGAAAAATGGGTATAACTACACCCGGTAGTAGGATGCATTTTCTATATATATATATATATATATATATATATATATATATATATATATATATATATATATATTCAAGCGGCGTAATGCTTGTCGGTTACGTTCGGCCGGCTCAACACCTGGGTCACAAACCGTGCGTAATTAGGAAACCGATCTATGGTAATCTAAATTGATACTTTACGAGGAGTTGTATGTGAGGAACAATTGTACTAATCGAGAGTGGCTATGGCCTAGTGGTTACGGTGTTACCATATGTCTCCATTAAAATATATAATCAACCAACTTCTATCCGTGTATGCAACGTTCCCGTCCCACTAAATAGATTACCATCGAACCCCTTGTTGATTACCATGTCCACAAAATATTAGAGGGTCTGATTACCATCCAACTTTCTGTTTATTACTATGGCCCTAAAATATTATAAAAGTCTGATTAGGCAAAGCAAGGAACGAGAGGATGCAACGGTAACGATTTAAATTATGTTACTATCCTACTTGGTCGTCTTACAATTACCATCAAATATGTTTTTTTTCCGCGGGAATTACCATCAAAATGTTCTCCATTAAAAGTTTACCATTGGTCATAAAACAATACCGTCAAATACGTTCTCCATTAAAAATTTACATAAATATTTAGCATGTATCAGTACGTTGACAGGTCACACGATGGTAATGGTTTTCATCCCATTACTGCAACTAGCAAAAAGGCCCGTGCATTGCAACGGGTGAAAATCAATATCATACCACCTCTTGCTGTTTCACAGTTTATCCTCTTCCCCGCGTTTGTCCGCGATAGTTGTGATGTCTATGTGATCAAATGCACCCAAATGTGAGCTGATCCACCACATAACACAGTCTATGTATGCTAGCATTAATTGACAAGTTCATGTGAAATATTATGGACTCATGCAAAGCCCCTCGCACCTTGCATATTAGATATCCCGTGTAATTAGCTCACAACAGACAACAATGTATAGTTATATAAATTGGCAAGAATCAAGTTTCATGTAGCAAGGCGGGACTATCGAATATCAAATATCAAAGGTCATACCGTAGGGTACAGAATTCTAGTTGTTGCGTTGATGGATCTAGCCCAGCAGTTGGACCGCAGCTTAAGGCCCAATGCTGTTGTGTGGCCTTTGTGCTGTCTGCAGTATATAAACACAACTCCACATTCTATTGTCACAAGTGTTTGATGGTCTAGTTGGCTAGGAAAGTTAGAATGTAGTTTGTGGTTTCAAGTTCAAATCCTGCTTTTGCCTAAAACAAAATCGTTGAACTATTATCATTATATTATAGGAAGCCCATCTCTGCGCATATGAAGCCCATCCTTGCGCTAGACAGGCAGAAATTCTAGGAAAAACCAAAATATTTGATGACCAATATAAAAGGAAATCTTCCTTATATTTCACAAGCAACATGTTACCTACGTGGATTGGTTTGCGTGTGCGCAGTTGAAACTGCGGGAGCAGGGTTCGAGTCCCTCCCAACGCAATTTATCTTTGCAATTTATTTTTTGAAGAAAACGTAGCGCAATTTTTTATGTACAACTCAAACGACGGACGAGAAAAAAACAAAAAAGGGATGACCTACGAAAAAGCCTGATGGACCAAAAAAGTGGAGAAACAATCCTCCCTTTAATATTAGGGAAAGAAAAGATTTGAAAAGAGTTCAAAAAAAAGGGAAAAGATTTGGAAGAACCATTACTACAGTTAATACATATCTGTGGAGCCGGTAAAGGCTTTCATCACGTTACCACATAAGTCAATTATTTTACCATGCGTAGCAATTAGAGCCACGGGACGGACGTGCGACGTGTGGCATCCCGTAACGAGAATTAATTCTGTTATTACTACTAGCAAAAAGGCCCGTGCGTTGCAACGGGAGAAAAAAAATCCCTCATATCTCTAGCTGGGTCAGTTGGGCAAACTGTGCGTGGCCGGTTGGCAGGATATGAAATCGAACCCTCCCATCAGTAATTTGATTTTTTACCAGCTCTTCGGACATGGGCCTCAGTTTGCCGCCAGGTGAGCTTTCTTCGTTGGGCCAAAACGGATGGCAAGTAACAAAATCAAATAGTGTACGTGAAATTAATTGAAGCGGGACCAAACAAAGCGGGATGAAACCAAGAATATCACCTCCTTTTAATAGTATACTAGCACAAAAGCCCGTGCGTTGCAACGGGGAAGAAAATTGATGCATTGATTTGAGAAAAAGGCTAGTTTCGCCATTCACCAAAATGCCCATCATCGCGGCATACGGGTCATGCATGTACGCTTTTATCATGTCATCATTTCCTTTAATTAGAGCCATGCATGTATCTTTTTCTCATTTAATTTAATTAGAGCCAATCACACCATGCCAAGCCCATAAATCCTTCTAATTAGAGCCAATACAACATGGTTGCATCGTCCATATCCCCTTCATTATGGAGTTTTCTCTCCTTTTGGTATGCTGTTTCCTCTCTTTTTTGGTTTTGAAGATGACTTGCTGATATAAGTTGAATCTACTACAACTCATGTGTGTATATAAGTTGGTGAAATTTGATCTAAAGGAGCGAGGTAGGACTAATATTGATTGAATCAGTTCTTTAGTGCAATCCGATTATAGGTCGGCTGGCTATAGCCTTCGTGGCCCAACCCAGAGGTTAGGGGTTCGATACCCAGTTAAAACATATATTTTTTACCTTTTTTCATGAAAGTGGCAGGAGCAGGCCCATCAAAGGAAGGTCGATGCCCAGCCAGTTGGGCCGTTGCACCTTCCGACTATGTTCTCCCATCGCATGAAAACACGGCCAGAAATTCACGTGAATAGTACCACCTCATTAGATTAAAAAAAGTCCAAATAACAAAATCATGTAGGCGGGACGAAACCAAGAATACCACC
Source organism: Triticum dicoccoides (assembly GCF_002162155.2). NCBI lineage: Eukaryota > Viridiplantae > Streptophyta > Magnoliopsida > Poales > Poaceae > Triticum > Triticum dicoccoides. Next base: position 747,236,863 of record NC_041386.1, on the reverse strand, counting down.
TTGCTTTATTAGTAGGTAATAGATATAGATATAGATATATATATATATAGATATAGATATATATATATATATATATATATATAATATAATATATAATATGTAGGTATAGGTATAGATATAGATATAGATATAGATATATCCGTGTGCTTTTACCATGGTTAGTTATAGGAGCGGCTACGCCGGTCGAGCGACGCGCAATTAGCGTCCGAAGCGTAGGATTAGAGTTTCCTGCACGCAGGCTCACTTTAGCTTCGCGTGCTAAACTAAGCCTGCGCGCATTTATCTTAGCGCACGCTCTGGCCAACAAACGCGCTAAATAACCCAACCATGCGCGCTCGTGCGAACCCGGCGCGCTGAAAATTCTACCGTAAGGACTTACGGCCAGAGTCCATTGCTTCGGCAGGCCCACGTTCCTCCGAAATAAGCCAATAGTAACGAGTATCTCGCATGCCAACCCCTCAAACCACTAATTGATCGTAACTAATTACTACATCTAGTCATTCGTTACTGCATGGTAGAGAATCTACGTCATTAGTGAGCATATTTTTTCGTTACCATCCCCTCCCTCTCTTTTACTGCTGTCAATTAGTGAGCATGTAGTAATTCATTACTACATGTAATGATTCGTACTGCATGGTAAAAAATCTATGTCCATTACCACCCATACTATCTATATTACTTCCACTCATTCCAACCATCAGAAACGCATTGTCTAGTAAATAATATTCGTCCATTACCACCTATACTTTCTCTATTACTACTACTCATTAGTGCCCTCAAAGTCAGGATGTCGCGACCACGCATCGTAAAAAAAATTAAACGCGTTATTTTCTTGCACACACACCATTACCCTCAACAAATTAGTGGTGGAGAGGAGACCTTCTCCGTGCGACCTGCCCGCTTAATTAGTTACACACACACACACACACAACATATTTGAGAGAAAATAAAAAAGAACAAGGCACAACACGTGCCTTTGGCAGAAGTTTTCGTGCACGTGTTCATCATCTATTTTGATGTGATCTATCCTGTGGGCGAAGTCCCAACGAGGGCATCATCTTTCATTGTGTCAAAAGTCAAAACTATTAGGTATTTACTTTTATCTTATTTAGATTTTTTTACCCTTATTTACAGCTTCATTGCATAATACAACACGTTTTTGGCAATGATACATATCTAAAGGTGTAACAGTGGCCTTCATTTTGTATAAGAAAGTATGATTTTTTGGAATGGTCACCCGTGGGGGAACCCCACCTGAATATTTTCAATCAAATTTTCCAAGAAGCCCCGGCTCCATACAAGATAGGTTCAATTGAACCAGAGTACATGGGGAAAACAAGAGAAGAGACATAACCGAAACACGCACACAGCCAAACCTCCGGAAGACCCGCCGAGGAAAGGGCACAGAAGAAGGCACTTTCGATGATCCGAAACCGGACTCACCATCACAAATCTCATCAGCAAAACTAGCAAGGAGGAGGACCTAAACTTACATCTTCATCGGACCAAGCAAGGAGAAGAGCCATGAACGTTGGCCTTCTAGTCACCACCCAACAACAACCCGCAGAGGTACAGTTGTCATATGGGAATGAGGTGATCCATTGAGTAGGATAACGCCTCTGCTAACCCGGCTTTCGGATGAAAATCGGACCCATTCCAACACATGGCTAAGCCAAGATCTCACAGACAGAACACCACCTCCTCGCCAACGAAGCACACACAACCATCGACCCCAAGTTGGCCACACCACCACCACCATCGAACCCGCACCGAGCAGCCACCACAGAGGCCAACCGAGCTGAACCCAGATGATGCCTTCAAGAAGGGACACGACGCAAAAATGTGCCGCCTTCGTCCGCCCTAGACGATCCTGGAACATGGGTTTCCCTGGAATTTCAAAGGAGTAGTCACCATGATAGCGTTGCCTCCAAGGAGGTTCATGGAGCCCACAGGCATCGCCTTCGACGGCTCCGGCAGGAACAGGACTTCCGCCCAAGTGAGCAGACCACCTCCAAATAGCATCGATCTGATCGTGGTGCACTGCTCTCTTCACCACCATAGAGAAGGGCCACTACAGCCCGCTGCCACCCATGAGCAAATCTGGGCCACTGCAGCCCCCCGCCACCCATGAGCAAATCCGGGCCACTGCAGCCCGCCACCACCCATGAGCAAATCCAGGCCACTTCAGGCCAGATCAGACCGGATCCAACTTGTCCCCCGTCGCTCCCCATCAGACTCGAGCCAAACTGAGGCCGGCAGGCACGCTACCCACACGCAGCGTTGCCAGAAGGCAGCACCGCACAACCAGAGCAAACAACAGCGCCACGGGAAAGAGTGAGCACCACCACCCTACGCCTCACAAGAGCAACCTTCGCCGGACCCCACCGATATGAATCTAGTCCATCCCTGACACCACCGACGCCCGCCGTGCTCCAACGCAGCAGGGGGATGTCACTTTGGGGAAGGCCAGTGGGAGGGATCTGCTATTTCCGCCCCACCATCCCCGACCACCACTAGCAGAAGAGACACGCGCCGGAGTCACGCTGCACCGCCCGCCACCGCACGGAGCTCCCACGGCTCGTGAGCGCTCTGCATGGGGAACGACGGCCCGCCGCCGCCAGATCCACTCGAGCTTTGCCTGGCATGAGCTATTGGCGATGGCGGGGGGAGAGGGAGTAGCGGGCGAGGGGGTTCGGCCGGGGGGTGCGGGTCGCCACCCTGGGGA
>NC_041386.1:747215852-747233703 GCF_002162155.2 Triticum dicoccoides | reverse complement strand
GTTGTTGTACTATGTAAATAAATTGCAAATATGGTCCAAGGAATAAATGCCCAAATTTCCTCAGGATCCCAATTCCAACAGGATCCACAAGCCTCATTAGCCCATACTGCTCCACAAAGGATACCTATGGCTAAAAGGGTAAACCCTAGGCTAATGACACGATAACTCCAAGAATCCAATCGCTCCGTTAACTGATATTTGTAATAATTTGGAAATAAAGGGATAGAGGTGTTTTTCTTTAGAATTTAGTTTTGCATAAAAATATTCAATATCAGGGGACGTGGTTGGAAGATATGGATCGATGCGCTCCATGACCGAAAGTATGATTATGTTGCTAATATTATTTTATAATAGATCTAATGGTATTGATTTATTTATTTTTATTAATAATTTGTTTATACAGTCATGCATCCAGCTACAACTACACTCTTAGTATATATTGTACATGTACCGTATGAGCTCATGTATAGTCTCGTCATATGATACAGTAGGTGATCGTGCCCCAGTTGGCAGCTCATGCGCACGATCGAGAGTAGTGGACAAACCCCATGATCTCCACTAGGCTAGGAGCGGCTCCAACTTGTACATATACCCCCGGCCTATGGCATGAGCAAAGTATGGTGAACTCTCTCTCAATTCTCTCCGGCAACATACACTAATCAAACTAACCCGCAATCCCGGTCCCTGCTAGATCAGTTATCAAATGCTCTAGCATATACCTACTGTTTTATGGCCTTCTCATTTCTGGATAGTTATACAGAGTAATCAAAGTATGTTCATATCTGGAATCCTCGCATGGTTCTTTCTTGCATACGGAATTGGATTTATCTTTATACAAAAATGCTAATGTATACTCACATATTTGAAGTTACAATACGATGTATAGAGATCAGCTATCCAGTTATCGGAGTAACAAATGCCCGACAGCGCATGATAGATATAATGTCAAGGGCATATCATACAATCTCAACCAATCGCTGAAACATCTTCTTAGCAATATCAAGTGTGAACTAATAATACCTTCATGGGATAGAACACTTCTTCTATTATTTATGCATCGCTACTCTTTTAATCGACATTAATCACCCATATACCGATACATACCAAATGAGAAATCAAACATTATTTTAAAATCAGAAGAGTAATCGGTAGCATGTCAAGTAGGAATTCTTGACATCCTAGTGAGTTATGCACATCCAATGCCCATAAGGAATTATGCTAGCTTAAATATGGTGACATCGAGGTGACAGCAAAAACATTTTGGAACATGGAGTCCTTGTCATAGCTTCATGTCTAATTGCATATCTCAGCTACTAAGTTGTATATATACCTCCAATCATGCTAGATGAAAAGGTATGACTATATATTAATTTAGTTTAGACCTCAGACCTATCATAAAAATATCCCAACAGGTAGTTCTTTCAGGAAGGGGCATATGTATATATTAATTAGGGAGAATAGTGTGAAGCATTCACAGTAATACGATAAGATTAGGAACAAAGAACAAAAGGTTATTGCTTGATAGCAGTCGTTTCTTTTTTAAGAAATTGTATAGTAAGTCGATGATTTTATTAAATAGTAAAAATATCAAAATCTTCATTTTAGTGGCTACTTCATTTTAATTGGCATGGCCTTTTCAATCCAAATACAGCTATGGAAGTGAAGATGTGCGTGATACAACAATGCATTTTGTTATATCAAAAATCCATGTTGAACTTTTATTTCCCATACAATATTTCTAAGCAGAAGTCCAGAGCTTTTAAATGGACAGCCTCGCGCCATCCTGCCCAAAGAAAATTAATATACGTAACTTCCAAATAAGTTGTCATAGTGGAAAAGAAAAGTTACAACCAAGGAGACTGAAAAGGGGAAACACACAGAAAATTCGTAGTAGAGTCTATCAAAGTACAATATACTCAAACTACATTACGGGAGGCATATGGTGGGAATATATCTAAATACATTGCGGCAGCCGTAACCTTAGGAGTTGCGTCATTGCGGCACCTCTATGTTCCCTTCGCTCGATTCATCCACACAAGGGGAGAAACTGGGAAAAAGCGGTATGTCACTCATTGGCATGGTGGGTACTTGTCCCGATAGGTAGGTGCAAAATTTGCATCGAGGAGAGTATGCTGCTTTATGAAATTCTGCAGTCAAAAAACATCCTTTTGATTGGCCTAGGACATGTACAACTATTCTATCTTAGCACTATCACATAAGATAAATGTTGAGGTGGAGGACAGAGAAAGCAGAAGAAAAGGTTTGCCTTTCTTTATTAAGAAAAAAAAATGATCTCTTAGCACATATATAGGGATATTTGGTAACTCGAGATTAGACGAAGATATAACCCATTGTACATCATTTTTTATTGCCATATCGAGATTACGTGTCCGACTTAAGATAAAATTGTCTTATCAATCATTGTTCATGCCCTTGGTAGCTTCTTTACAGCTGCGTGGCTCAAAAATTTGAGCAAACACACAATGCATTAAATTTTTGACATAAATTCAATCATGCCAGTAAACCATTCGTAAAAATATTTATTATTATTATTTTCATTTCATATTAATTTTACTTTGGAAAATTACAATCATTATTTAAAAAGTTAATCAACATATTGGAGAAATTTGTCTTCTTTACGATGGAATTTTCTAGACTGGTACTTTTTTCACGATAAAAGGAAAACCTATTATATAATATATTTTCTATAAAAATGAAGAGTGAAAATGAAAGATGTTTACAATCGTTTGACCATGTACCGAGAAACAAAAAAAATCATCAAAACAAGCTGAAAATATACCAAGAATAACCAACTATGGGTTTGATGGGCATCATCATGGTCCTGAATGATTATATATTTTGCTTTTATATGCGAAATGTTCTAGCGTATCTAAATTTTTTTCCATTCTTATTATACAAATATATTATTACTACCAAGTTTTTGTTATCCCTAAAATAAATCAAATCAATCAATGATAATTCACCACGCAAACGAGAGGGTAACATCATAATAAATTTCTAAATAATATTACGAGCTCTTGCACATATTGACTTTAATACTATTTTGGAACCATTATGATAAAGCACAACCTCTTATATTTATTTAATATAAGTGAGCTCATAAAAAATATGTACTTCATAAAATTACTCTTAACATTACAAAAAATCATATTAAACATTTTTTATGATGCATTATTTGGTAGAACATATCATAAGTAGTACTTTTATTTTAAAATATATGATAAATACTTTGACTTCTTTTGTTTTCTGCGAATAACTAATACCCTACTAGTCAAGCATATATGATCAACGTACATAAAACCATGCAATGCAGCTTATTTACTTTGAATGTAGATCATAGCTACCATATTGCAAACCGCAAAGGATGAATTGAGATCTTTGTTTCCTCAACTAAACTGATTGATGGATTAACATGTATTCAAAGAGAAAAGATTGCATTTTAGAAGCACTATAGGAACTTTTAATTTGTCATACAACATATTTATAAAGAAACAAACAAAAATCTGGTAGACGGTAAGATCAGGAGTGTTAGATGTCCAATATTCGGTTGTTGGGAAGCACATAATCAAAAATACCGGAAACAGATTAGTCATTTACTAAAAAAAATAGAGTAGATAAGAAAACCATAGTAAGAAAATAAATACGTGAAGCAGTACATAATTCAAAGTATGTGGCAAAATCATCGGGATGTATAGATCTAATGTGTCACAATTGATCATGTGATTGCCCCAAATCCACCAATGGAACACAGAAAACTACACGCCAAACTCTGGTTACATCAAATCTACACATCTCAATTATTAGAATTAAGGAAAAGAATGACACATTTGAATATTTGATGATAAAGTTCAACACAGAAGAGCACGCCTAACGTCATGTTGCCATAGCTCACCAAAAAAAGATAAGTGGACTAAAAAACCATAGTGTAGTCCCAACGACAACATAGCTAATGGCTCCTGCTTGTAGCCACCTCGGCCACGGCTATCCACGCCGCTGCGCTCTGCACGTTGGGCTCGGGACCATGGCCTAGCCCGTGACCCCCTACTCGCCTGGTTCCCCGCGCGGCTCTGGTTCCCCAAGCTTAAGCGCGCATCTTCGCCTTTTGGACAGTGGATCTGAAGGTGGGGGATCGCCCTCTACCACTGGTCCTGTGCCCAGGTTGCCACTAGGGGATCGGAGAGACTTCGGCAACCGTTGCTGCGGAGGATGCGGCGACCCATGCCGTCATGTCTTCGACTGCTGCTGCTACCGTGGTTAACGTTGCTACCCAGCGGCCGTTGCACGTCATATTCTTAAATAACCGGCTGGTCTGGGTCCAAGTAGGGCTCGAACCTAACCCGAGTTTGAATTAACAAAGTCATCATTCGGTCAGGAGGTTACAATCGACACCTTACAAAGGGGAAATAAGAGATCTACATGATTTGAGAGAATCGGTCATGATTATTAACTAAACAATACTAAAACAAATGTATGTGAATGCAAAGAGCAGTTGTACTTACAGGATATATACATGATTTGAGAGAATCGATCAAGCACATGCCTTAGGGTTTGCTTGCTAACTCCGTAGGTTGCCCCGCGAGCCACCTTGGGAGGGGCTGGCGATGTCTTCTAGCCCTGTATGATGGACGTCTTATTTTCCCTTCCATCCTTATTCCCTCGATTTGCATGCATACCAAGGGCTACTATAATGGCATTGGTGGGTTATTTCTTTCAACTTCTCAACTTCAGTGTCAAAGAGCTATTACTTAAATCTAATGGTTATAAATTTGCAGTGCACTAATCGGATAGACAGATGTTTCTGATTATTGTGTGATTTCTAGATGTTTTCTTTATTTCCGACCCATATGTGCTTTTAGTATATAATATGAAAGATAGATAGAAGACTATGTCATATGGATTTTTTTTTGGGAAATGCCTTTAATTGCATAACATCGACAATTTCCGCAGCATTATATGCAAGCTTTAGCTATTGGTCAAATATATTGTGGTTAACCAATTCTGTAAGCCGTGATATTGAGTGGACAATAGGTAAAACTTTTGTTAGTATAGGTTCTTTGATAGGGAACAAATTGATATTCACAAGAATTAATTGTTCCAGTGTCTGATTACACATGTGGAGCCTTTATTATTCAATTATTTTTTAGCCGATATTCATGGTGCTCTTTTTTTCCTGTTTCTTTCATAGATCAACAACATCAGGCAGTGGAGGTGAACTATCTTTGCACTTGCAACAACAGGAGGGGACGGATTGTAGTAGTGAAGAGCATACAGAAAGAGAAGATGGAGTTTGTAGTGGGTGCTTCGGAAGCTACCATGAAGTCTCTCCTAGGCAAGTTGGGCAGCCTCCTTGCCCAAGAGTACTCTCTGATCCGTGGCGTCCGTGGTGACATCCAATACATCAATGATGAGCTCGCCACCATGCAAGCCTTTCTTGGCGACCTTGGTTCTGCCCTGGACGACCATGATCGTCGGCTCAAGAGCTGGATGAAGCAGATCCGTGACATGGCATACGACATGGAAGACTGTGTCGATGACTTTGCTCATCGCCTCCCTCAAGACTCCCTCAGCGATGCAAGATGCTCCTTCATCATGACGGCAGTCTATGAGGTGTGGACATTTTGGCCTCGCCGCGACATTGCTTCCAAGATTTCTAAGCTCAAGATCCGGGCGCAACACATTGCTGAGCGGCGCAGCAGATATGGAGTGGACAACCCAACAAGAAGCAGCTCTAGAACCGAAGCAACCCATGCTGTTACGTATGTCATTGCTGAGCATCTGATGGCGAGACGTCAGCTCATCCACACGGAGAATCCTGTGGGAGTGAAGGTCGATATGGATAAGCTCAGGGGTTGGCTAACCAAACAAGATAAAGGATCACATCGAGTTGTTGTGTCCTTGATTGGATTCGGGGGTGTGGGAAAGACCACCATTGCCATGGCACTGTACCGAGATTTCAGGAATGGATTTGATTGTCGTGCGTCAGTCACGGTGTCTCAGAACTTCGACGAAGATGAGGTCCTCAGGGATATTCTTGGTCAAATCAAGGCAACAGATAGTCAAACCAAACAAGAGGAGGAGCATGAGGACAACATCACAGGGAAGTTGGAGAAGAAAAATCTAGTTGCAGACATTAAAAGTTCAGTGAAGCGAATTGTGCCACTGCTCTCTGGTCACAGGCTGCAAAGCAATGATGGCACCACGCATAGTAAGATAGAAACAATGAACCGTGACCAACTTATTGTAGAACTCAGAAAGAGACTGCTTGGAAGGAGGTACCTCTAAACTATTCCTTTGCTTTTCCTAAAATAGTAATCATTCCATATACATCAAATGTTTGAATTTTCCCAAATTTTAGTGAACTTAACAACACTTGAATGAAGCTCAGAGTACTCAATCTTACCATATTCTCACTTCCTAAGTTCCTATACAAACCATCCATATACAAGGTTAACTAATAGAAATCTAACTCTAGGTAGAAATTTATAGAAAAAAATAGCACCAAGAAATGTAGTAAATCTGTGATAAAAAATCACACTGTTTAGCACGACAATTTCATTCTTTAAGTATGTACCATGGAGACTGAAAAATGGGAGATTTTTAGAAAATAAGTAAACACAAATAAGTTATCTAACTAGTGGAGCCCTGCTAACTAAACACGAAAAGATTAATAGTTAGAAATACCGGTGCAACTTTTATAACTGAACTTCAATTTGTTACCAATAATCAACTTAGTACCACTGCTTATAGAACCTAGTCTATGTTTTCAAATTAATTTAAACACCATTTCTTACAAAAAATGGAACACAGTCTAAAACTTAACTTGGGTCCGTTGCACAAGCCGCACCAAACCACACACATTTTACTATAAATATGAATTTCTGCAACATTAAGAAAAGGCAGCAAGTAACATGATAAAATTGGAACTAAAAAATAAGAAGCAAAAAAAAATGAACTATATCCCTCCAAGTTCATAAAAATATGGAATTTGGACATAGTTGTTGAGTTTGTGCTGAATTTGAATACATATCGAGGGTTAGTCTTGGACTTTTGAGAGTATATTTTTTTGGAAGGTCTGGTATGGGTGGCCTAAACGCACCTGGACATTTTCATTAACAGCACAAAAACGTGCATGGATTGATTACAGCAACAGTAGTTAAGCAAAAACCCAGCACCAAGGGAAAACAACCTAAAGCCTGGGCCATAGTGTAATTGCCTTCTGCCACTCTGATCTCTCTAGTTCTCTTATGTAATAACCGACCTCGCCAAATAGGCCATGCATGTTTTTCCTCTATATCATTTAAAGACATGGATGTCTATCATGTTACACCAACGAAGTACAGCCCAAGTTAACATTTCTTTAGGTAAATATCATTTTTCTTTGCGGGAAAAGGTAAATATCACCTTAGTTTTGGACAAATAAATATGGGAGCAGAAGGAAACATCAAATTGGTCATGACAATGGTGTAACACCTTTTTTTTGTCACTTGTATGAACTTAAATAAGCTAGCGCATTTCTTCTCACTTGTATTTCTTTTCTTTTTGGCAGGTATCTCCTCTTGATTGATGATATATGGTCTGTAGAAACATGGGGGGCCATTAGACAATGGTTGCCACATGATAATAATAATGCAACAGATAGTAGAGTAATAGTAACTTCAAGATTTCAAGCTGTTGGTGCAGCGTGCTCAGAAAGAACTGGGACTGATTATCTCCATACAGTAAATGTTCTAAGTGATGCTGAATCCAAAAGTCTATTTCATCAGGGTATTTCTGAATCCCAAAGCAAGGAAGAAAGTGAAAGAAAGGACGCAAGATCTCAAGCTGTTGGTACTGAGTCCTCCGTAGGAGATGGTAATGCCGATGCCAAAAATCTGTTTAATCATATTTCTGGTGCACAAAGCAGCAAAGAAGGCGAAAGAAAGGATACAAGATCCAAAGTTGTTGATACTGAGTCCTCTGAGGGAGATGGAATTGATCATCTGCAATCAGCTGATGTTCCTAGTGTGCTTAATAATCGTGTTTCTGATCAACAAAGTAGTGAAGGAAAGGAGAAAGAAGAGATATGGAAATATTGTGGGGGCCTGCCTTTGGCCATAGTCACCATGGCTGGCCTTGTGGCCTGCAACCCCAAAAAAAACAATGATCATTGGAGTAAAGTTTGCAAGTCAATATTTCCAGAGCAGGTGGCTCCCCTTACATTGGAGGGGGTCTCAAGGATACTTGATTATTGCTACAATGATTTGCCAGCAGATCTCAAGACCTGCTCATTGTACTTGAGCATATTCCCCAAGGGCTCAAAAATTAGTAAGAAGCGTCTGACCCGGCGATGGATATCTGAATGCTTTGTCGCTGAGAAGCAAGGGCTGAGTGCAGAGGAAGTCGCAGAAACATACTTCAATCAGCTTGTAAGCAGGAAGATAATACGCCCTGTGGATCACAGCAGCAATGGGAAGGTAAAATCTTTCAAAGTTCATGACATGATTCTTGAATATATCGTGTCCAAGTCAAGCGAAGAGAATTTCATTACTGTTGTTGGTGGACATTGGTTGATGCCAACTCCTAGCAACAAAGTCCGTCGACTCTCCATGCAAAGCAGTGGTTCCAAGCATGAGAATTCAACAAAAGGCATGAACTTGTCTCAAGTGCGGTCATTGACAGTGTTTGGAAGCCAGAACAGACGACTCCCTTTCCATTCATTCAATAATGGAATAATACAAATGCTAGATCTTGAGGGTTGGAAGGGTTTGACAGATAAACATCTAAAGGGCATATGCAAAATGCTTGTGCTGAAGTATTTGAGCCTCCGACGAACAGAGGTTACTGAGATTCCCTCAAAGATTGAAAAGCTCCAGTATCTAGAAACTCTTGACATAAGGGAGACCAATGTCGAAGTGTTGCCCAAGGCTTTTGGACAGCTCAAACGGCTCCGTAGCATGCTTGGAGGGAGTAAAAATCCACGGAAGGCACTGAAGTTGCCAGATGAGAAAAATAAGGAGCCGATGAAAGCCCTCTGTATACTCTCAGGGATTGAGATCGGCGGGGACTCATCAGCTGTAGCAAGCCTTCATCAGCTGACAGGCCTAAGGAAGCTTGGCATTTACAAGCTCAATAAACGGAAAGGCGACCAGACCTTCACACAGTTACGCTCCGCCATTGAATACCTCTGCAGTTGTGGTCTGCAGACTCTTGTAATAAATGATGAGAGCTCTGAATTTATTAACTCCTTGGACACCATGTCTGCTCCTCCAAGGTACATCATTGGCCTAGAGCTGTCTGGCAAGATGGAAAAGCCCCCAAAGTGGATAGAAAATCTCGAGAACCTCTTCAAGCTGACCCTTTCTATGACCGTTCTCAAGACTGATACTTTCAAGCTCATCCAGAAACTGTCCAAATTGTTTTCTCTCACCTTTACACTCAGTGCACCAAAGGATGATCGGGACATAGTGGACATCCTTCAGGAAAATAAACAGCTTACTGGTAGGGAGATCATTATTCCACCTGGAGGATTCAAGAATCTAAAGCTGCTTCGCTTCTTTGCAACTCTGGTGCCAAGGCTGAGCTTTGCAGTCACTGGAGAAGAGGTAATGCCAACACTGGAGAGGATCGATATGCGGTTCCAAGCCTTTGAAGGGATCTACGGCATAGAGACTCTTAAATGTCTCCAGGAGGTGCATCTCAGTGTTGGTAATCAAGCGGATGAAATAACTAAGTTGTTGGTACAAGATTTGAAGGACACCCCCAAGTACTTGGATGAAATGTACGCCAGCAAGTGGCCAAAGATAATCACCGAGTGAAGAGATTGGAATATGTCACATTATCTTTCAGTTGACCAACAAATCATCTGGTACGTGTTCTATAATTAAGTGGGGGTTATTTCATCAAGTCTGTGTTGCCTTCTCGGGGGCTAAATAAACAGACTGCATCCATTATTGATTCTTGTAATGCATATGTATGTGGTACTGCTGAATCCGTCACTGATTCTTGTACTTTGTACTTCTATTGTAATGTTTCTTCCATTATTGATCTTTTTGAACTTACCCCGTGTTCGATTATGGTGTGTGTATATCCCACAGTATGTGTTTGACTGAGATTTCTGTACCCTATATTTAACTAAATAGCAGTCACATGGTTCAGTTGGTGTATGGAGGTCTCTTGCCCAAAGTGCTGGAGTTTTACGAAGGTAGGTTGCCTTCAAATGCATGCAGGCAATGTAGAGTTTGTGTTAACCTATTTTACCAGGAACTCAAGTTTTCTACGTGTTTGATTGTCTTAGCGAAGCAAAGAAGAAACCCCTGTTTTGTATATCAATGCTCGAAGATTTCTTCTTTGCGACCATACTGTAGCAAACTACACCATCTTGTAGCAATGAAGACAATTCATTCATCATAGCCCAAACTTTTCTTATTGTGTATGGATACTTGATGTTGCTTCTACAGAAGACAGGTGTAGAAATCAACGATCAACATTGCAAGGCCCTTTTCTTCCTTCTGTTGCTCCATGATGGCGAGCGATTGCAAGGCAAGGCTGACTCCCGTGGCGGGGACTTTCTTGTCCAGGAACGATGTTACCCACAAGGCTGCAATGGAGCCAACCTACTGTGAAACAGACAACATGAATCAAATGATAAGCTCTTCCCTGTATTTGAAAGAAATGACATGGGGCTATGGTTTCAGATGATAAATAGAATGACAGACTTCGATAATAAATCATCGGTGCCCCGTATAAAAGTAATATATGGCCGCGCAATAAGATATATGACTAATAGGAAAAAATAACAAGGTAACAGCAGGTGAGGCACCCTTGAAAACAGCTGAATCAAAACTTATCTTGTCGATCGAATTTGCTTTTTCTAGAGCTCTGAATAATATCTCCTGCTCATTCAACGCAACAACAGCCCCGACGTTCTCCATAAACTCCGTACCCTCCTTTCTCAATTCTAGCAGAACTTGTAGCGCCGGTCCTCTGGTCTATCAGTTTCAGCTCAAATACACTTGCTATTATCGAAAGCGCACGCCGCCTTATGGCCATTTGATCAGCCCCAAAGTCACGTGTTCCCTAGCAGAGTAAGGATAAGCATTTATACAGAGAATTGACTGGCTATTTGTTCAAGATGCTTCTGAAATCTATTCAATATAAGTAACAAAAAAACCGTGCAAAATGGTTCATTGATTCATACCTTGAGAACTTTAGGCAGTCTCATCTAGGGCTGGAAAAAAAGCTCGAAGCTCGTGAGCTAAACGAGTAGCTCGTGACTCGGCTCGAATCGACTCGAACTCGAAGAATAATGAGTCGAGTCAAGCTTTAGTTTAAGATCGTTTATAGACCAAGTTAAACGAGCCAATCTCACGAGTACTCGTGTAACTCGTTAGGCTCGGTACAAAAGATCAGCCACTCCCAATACAAAAAAAGATCAGCCAGTCAGCACCCTATGTCCTAGGCGCACAACACAAGGCCTAGCCGTTGAAGGCCCAACCGCCTAGGAGAGTCATGCGTTACAAGGAAATTACTATTGTTAGTGATATATATGTTCATAATCATTTTTATGATATTTGACGGTTTTATGTTCATATCTTTAACGAGCTTAACAAGCTAAACGAACCAGCTCGCGAGTTATACGAGTCGAGCCAATCTTGGATTTGAGCTCGTTATAATAACGAGTCGAGTCGAGCTAGCTCGTTAACCAAACGAGCTCTAGCGAGTCGACTCGGCTCGAATTCCAGCCCTAGTCTCATCCTTCCTCGCTAATTCACTGCTCCCCATAGCTTCCTTCACTTTATCTGCAACAGACTCCAATTTGAGACATCTGGGATCAAACAAGAGCGTCAGCTTTGTTTTCCCCAATTCGTAACCACTGCAGAATCCACACCATTTTACCAATGAGCTGCTGCTGGCTGCGAGCCTCTCCGATAGCTCAGCGTCAGCAATGCTCCTCATCACATCAGAGCCTCCTCCTCCTCCCCCTCGCCGTTGTCCCACTTCCCCAGCCTGACGGAAGCGTTGAGCTCGGCCAGCACATTCGGGTGGAGGGCTCGCGCATGGCGGGCACCTTGGCCAGCGCGGCCGGTGCGGAGGCGCCTCCTCCAGCTCCGACAACAAGATTGGAGGACCCGGTTAGGTCGGCGGCGAGGCGCAGCGCGCGGCCTCGCAGGAGAGCGCTGTTATCGGCGAGGCGCAGCAGCCGAGGGCGGTGGCGACGGCAACGGCGGCGGGGGCGGCAGGGGGAGTCGCCACGATGATGGGGCCAGTCGCCTACAGTACGCGGCATTGCACTAGGCCCAGCAGCGCCTACTCTCTCCGTCGGAAATACTTGTCATCAAAATGAATAAAAAGATGTATCTAGATGTATTTTAGTTCTAGATACATATATTTTCATGTATTTTCGGACTGAGGGAGTATATTTTTCGGGATATATTAAGCAAGTATCACATGTTTTATAAAAAAAGTTATCCATGTGTTTATTTGTTAAGACACCCATATATATATTTTTCGACAAAGGGTGGATTTTACTGACTCAAAATGAAGCATCAAGTTGATACAAACACGATGAGAACACACCCGGCCTCTACATAACTAAGATGCGCACAACCAACACCAACATACACAAAAACCCACTAGCAAATAACAAAGTCATATAAGACTATAAAGCTATGCCTAAGCGAGAGAAAAACCCGAAGCAAACAAATCGGCGATCGACAAACTACAACAATGACCATATCCACACCAACCATCTCATGACACCATAAGGACAACGGGGTTGTTCAACGGCAACGCCTTAATGAAGAAAGCGATGCTCGAGCGTTGCCGTCACCGGATCCAACCACCAAAGGTCAGACTCTAAGTTTTCACCCTGAAGAACCAGTCTAAGCATATACGAGCAATGCCTTCAGCAAGGGAATGACGCAAAAACATCACCATTGCCATATATGACCACTTGTGTCAGACATAGGTTTTCACCTCGGAGCTCGAGACCGGGTACTCGAAAGCACCACCATCGAAATCAATCATATGTTGTTGCCACCGCTTTTTCACGATCCTAGCAGCTGCTTGCCGCTGTACAACCATACCCTCTGTGTCAAGTCGTTGTCCATCGCTTCCATCTCGTCGTCGGACAAAACCACCGGATCTGAAGAGAGTAATCCCCGCGAAGATCTTTCGGTGGCCATCGCAATCCGCAACGAGGCCGCCGCTGACCGGAGTGATCATCACATGGACTAACACCGTCGGCGGAGCACATCACCGATGAGTGCCATCTGGCCAAAGAGAGCCCTATCTAGGCCTACAGACCAAAAGCAGACATGACCGGATCCGAAGCATGAAAAATAGGTCTGTCCACCAGGCAAGAACCACGGCACCGCAGCCAACCTGGCCACAACACCACGGCCAAAATCCACCGGGGCGCCCCCGAGATGACTACACGTACAGGCTCATTCTACAGGTTTTTACAGGTTAAGGACCATTCGCTCTTCTAATTGCCCCCCCCCCCCTATTTTCACCGGTGGGTCCGTGCATCTTAATCAATCCTCGGCCAATCACTATTAAGCAACCTGTAAACCTCCTGTAAAACTCCGTACGTCTAGCAAAGCTCGGGCGCCCCTATGGCCAAAATCCAATGCTTAGCAGGAGCACTGCCACCTCAAAGCGCATGGATCTGGCCGTCGCGCTGCACCGGCCCTGCGCCTCCGGCACAACCTCGCCGCCATGCTGCCGGTAGCCGTCACCACATCCCGCAGGAGGACGTCGAGAACAGTCGCCGCGACCCAGCCGAGTCTTGACGAGCGCCGACGTGCTGCCCGAAGCTGCCGCCCTACAGATCGGACGCCGTTGCGAGAAGGCGCCCCGCCGCCGCCGCCGGTCGTGTGAGCTTTGCCAGCGGCGTCCTCCGGCAGCGGCGCGGCGAGGCATGTAGAAAGGAGCGGCGGCGGCGCTAGCAACCGCGTTCCGCCCGAGTCGCCCAGGGCCAGGCGACGCCAAGACACTCATATATACATACTACCTCCATTTCTAAATATATGTCTTTGCAGAGAGATTCCACTATGAACCACCTACGGATATATATAGATACATTTTACAATATAGATTCACTCATTTTGCTTCGTATATAGCCCATAGTAAAATCTCTACAAAGACTTAGATTTAGGAACGGAGGGAGTACATACACTCATCCCTATGAACACTTCCAAGAGACTGAGCCAGTATATAATTTTGAGATTAACAAAATATCCACAGACACCGTCGTGGAAACATCTTCTCCCACTACACACGCATCGTTGAAATTCTGAAATAAATCCTGAAATAATGCGAGCACCAGGATTTGAAAGGACAATGTTGAGGATATCGCTTCTCATTATCATCTCGGTCAGCTAGGGATTAGTGATTAATCAGAAATCGGCCGATTAATCAATTTTATCGGTCGACTATGAAGCGGATTTTTTTTGCAAATCTCAGGTTCCAACACTAAATACGCTATATTCAACACTAAAATAATATTGGACAGAAGTGTTACCTCGATTTCTCGTATAGTAACAAACAAAAAAGGAAAACAGTACATATTGCGTAACAAGGTCCACAAAAACAAAAATAAATGTAGTATTTGCAAACATAATGCTATGAATAAGTCCGATATATCAGTCCAAAAGATAAACAGTGAAGATAAGGCATACTCATATCGGTCACCCCTCGATTAGCGACAAATCGGAAGATTAATCACTGAATCGAAAGATTTTCTGAACAACGACTGACCATACCACTGTCCTTCTAAGCATCCAGCCATGCAATATCCATGTGTTTCAAAAGGTATTCGTCGATATAAAAAATGTTTATGTCTATTTGAAAAAATTATTTTCTCTATAACAAAAAAAATTATCAAATGAAAAATATATATTCTTGCATTTTAAAAACAGTATTCTTGTATGCCAAAAAATGTTCGTGAATATAGAAAATGTATGTGCTTTTTCAAAACAGTTCTCCTTCCTTTTTGAAATATATAACATTGTTTGTAATGATGTTCATCGTATATTTTAAAAAAAATGCCTACATGAAAAAATTTCAGTGTTTCTTTTAAAAATGCCAACCCGTGCTCATGTAATTCATAAATAATAATCATCAATTTTAAAAATATTCAAGGTGTCTTATAAAATGACAATTGTGTATACATAAAATATTAACTATGTATTAAAAAATAATGAATTATTAAAAAGATGTTCATGGTGTATTTATAAATTGTTCACCATGAATGAAAAGTGGTTCACTATGCATGGTTTAATAAACCACTTTTCATATAAAAATGTTCATCATCTATTGACAAATGCTCCGTAACAAATAAGTAGTCATCATATAATATTAAATGTTTTACATGAATTAAAAAATCAATGTGTAATTAAGAAATGTCCATCCTTTATTTCAAAAATAAACATCATGTATTTTAAAAGTTTTTCACGTGTTTTAACATTACTCATATCGTATTTGTAAAATGTCCAACGTGTATTAATATTTACTGCAAAAAGAAAGTGTATTAATATGTTCATCGTATATTTTGAAACATCATGTATTCGAAAAATTATGTACTTGTGAAAAAATATTTTATAACAAAGAAGCTGGTAAATATTTCAGTACTTTTAATAATAATAAAATCATGATATTTGAAATAATGTTCACAATGAAATAAATGGTCATCTACTTAGGACTATACTTTTAAAAATGTCTGCGAATCTAAATAGTTTTTCATATAACTCTGTATGAACATGTGAGAATAAAGAAAAAGGTAAAAATAATAATCAGAAGACAAAAAAAACAAAAAAGAGAAAACCAAGAAAGTAATATAGATGGGAAAAGATAAAAATGAGACAGAAGCAGAAAAAAGAAGAGGAAAGAATAAATAAAAACAAAACAAGGAGTTAAAGGAAAAAAGAAGACTGGAGGAAATCAAACACCATGAAAACAACATAAAAAACAAAATAAAATGAGCATACGAAACAGAAAATCCCACTGAGCAAGCCTTGGCCGAACGGAACCGCATTGAGGCAAATGCAGGCTGTATCTCGTAACAGCCCCTGTATCTGCGAGCTTCCTATACCATGCTAACTGCGTAAAACAGTCGGTCTCATGCGCAGGAGCAACTCCGACTAGGCCGGCCCATATATCACGGAGAAAAATCACAAAACAAAATAGCGACTGCAAGGATCGAACTCAGGACGTCGCAATTGTTTGACACAAAAAAGGATAGGAGACATCGCTCATAAAAAGAATAGGGGGTTTCGTATAAGCGTCTCCCTTTGCACCGGGGAACAAAAAGATGCGGACGTGCCAATGTACAAAGTACACAAATACAAGAAGAAGAAAATAAAATGTGTGGGGCCTGCTGGCGCGGCCAAAGTGATCAAGCGATCATGGTCTCCTGGTTCCCGGGGGCCTCGGAAAGTCCCCGGTTAATTACTCCCGCGGATAGCACCGCGGGACACCTCCGATTAAGCTGCGCAGTCGTCGTCTTCGGTCTTCGCTTCGCGTTCCTCATGCATGGTGGTGGTGTGTGTGTGTGGCAGCGGCAGAGTCCGTGTACGGAGTGGTACACGCGCCGTCGAAAACGTGGCCTTTGCTCCGGCCACGCCCGCCTATGCCGTCTTGCCCCATCGGCCATGAGCGGCGTCGATGTGGTTGTTGAAGTAGCATGCATGTTTGGGCTTGGCTTGGACGTCGTCGATGACATTGTAGATTCGCCGGGAGTGCGAGGGGTATGCCCTGCGGGAGTAGATGTCGATAGGAGAAGAAAGAGTGGATAGATATGCGACACATGGCATACACACATCCGTCGATGACCGCATACACCGCCGCCAATGGCGGAGGAAGTCGCCACCTTGCACTGCCCGACACATGTAACACGTGTTCGTGCCGACGAAGAGGGAGGCCGCAAGATACGCCTAAGCGTGTCCCGGCCGCCTCCGGATGTTGTCTCCTCCGCCATAGCTACGACAAGTCATCGTTGCTCGTCGAGTGCGGCGCCGCCTCCAGGGTTACGATGAGTCGTCGCGACTCGTCGAGCGCCGCGCCGCCGCCGACGCGTCGAACGGACCATGGCATCGAGTCCCGGCCGGCCCATGGCGCCTCCATGGACCGGCAAGACAGCAGCGAAGGAGACCTCGGGATGCGGCGAGGCCTCGCCCAGGCGTCGTCGATGATGTAGGTAAAAGGGGTGGCGCACTAGATGGAGCCGAGTCATGCGCGTCGACGCGTCCCGACTAGCCCATGGTGCCTCCATGGACTCGTGAGACGAGGCGCGAAAGGCCTCGCGATGCGGCGGTGCCTCGCCCTAGCGCCGCCGATGGTGTAAGTAGAAAGGGGGGCGTCACACTAGATGGCGCCGAGTCGAACGACGCGTGCCACCAAGTCTCAACGTGATGGTGTAGCCAGCGGACTCGGCGAGGACCATGCACGGACAATGGCTTCGGTACGGCGTCGTCTTGCGTTGAGGTTGCGCCGGGGGTCGTGCATAGGCGGCAGCCCCGGAACGTCGTCACCGATGGTGAGTCCGGCGTGAAGGGGTCGCCGGGGGCTGCACACGAAGGGTAACGCCGGCGCGTCGCCGCCGGTGGGGAGTCCGGCGTGAAGGGATCTTCGAGGGCTGCACACGAAGGGCAACGCCGGCGCGTCGTCGCCGGTGGGGAGTCCGGCGTGAAGGGATCGCCGTGGGCTGCACACGAAGGGCAACGCCGGCGCGTCGTCGCCGGTGGGGAGTCCTGCGTGAAGGGATCGATCGCCGAGGGCTGCCTGCGAAGGGCAACGCCGGCGCGTCGTCGCCGGTGGGGAGTCCTGCGTGAAGGGATCGATCGCCGAGGGC